>NC_085140.1:235716516-235974741 GCF_024139115.2 Armigeres subalbatus | reverse complement strand
TAGAAGTTACCTATCAACTTCCAAGGAACCTACTCCTTACTCTAAAAATTTCGGTTGCCAGACTAAAACTGAATGACTAAAATAAAAAAAAAACCTTAAATTAAAACTCCCAAAAAACAAGAAATTGTCAATCACAGAGAAAAAAGCTCTGGTTAATCCACCTAGCGATGTTGGTGCCTTTCCCATGCATTTTTTTTTGTAATATGAGTAAGTGTTTTTTTCGACGATAAATTCTGAAAGCTAATACATCGTTAGAAAGCCTAGCCGATATTGTGCATTATTTCGTGTATTACTATGTTTGAAAACTGATTTATCTAATTGCACAACATTGACAGATTTTACTTTACTTTATGATTCTCGAACAAATTGAAGTTTCGGTAACAGTATGTTGTTCCAAAATCCCAACCGATGGGGCCATGTTAGTAGCTTCCGGGAATAGCATTTCATACTCAGCGCTGGATGCGAGGCGCGGGAGCTGCCCTCCTTGGTAAACAAACGCTCGATCAGTCGGGTCAAATTTGTTTAGAGCCCCACCCAACACCAGGATAGCTAGGCAGTGCTTTGAGCGGCACGTTCGTTTTGATAGGCATAGGGCCTGCTTGTGGACACATGCAGCTTTTTATAGAAGTTCAACAGAGCCCACTGTCGAACCCCACCACATCCTAGGCAGATCCCACAGGACGCACCCTCTCACTCTAGCTGATGTCAGAAGGACAACAATGCCCAGGCTACACTACCAGCTAAGTACGCAACCCTTAGCTGGCGGTCAATTGTCATCGGAAGACCAGTGGAAGCGTGAGTATTGGAACTTGTGAGCTATTTTAGGCGCTCCTTCCCGGATGTCAACTCACCATTTCGTAGTGAAAGATTTAGTTAGAAAAATAAATTGGAGGATAACCACTTCCTTCGGTGGGGTTTGACCCCAGTATGCTAGACAGGTGCTACTAAGCTACGAAGGACCTCCGTCGTCCTCCACAGCTTAACGGGTACTGGTAAGGCTAAATTTCCAACAAAGCTGTACCGAAAGGATATATAATCACTCCAAAAACAAATTTTTGATAGGAGGCTCGGAGACCCATAGTGTTATATATCAATCGACTCAACTCGATGAATTGAGATGATGTCTGTTATGTGTGTGTGTGTGTATATATGTGTGTATGTGAACAAAATTTCGTAGACACACTTTTTGGAACTTAGCCTTGACCGAATTACTCGCAACAAATTCAATTGGATGGGAAATATTGTCCCATCGTTTGCTACTGAAAATTGGCCAGATTGGACTATGGGATCAAATGTTAAGGCCAAAATACTATTTTATTATCCAGCTTTCCACGCTCGGTAATGGCGGCTTATCGGTGTGTAAAAATCAATTGGTCACTGTACTGTTTGACACTAGCTGGAGGAAAGCCCACTGGCGTTCCTGGGTGAGGGGAAGGGAAAAAAGGCCTTTTCGACAGTGAGTTTTCCTCCAGCTAGTGTCAAACAGTACAGCGACCGATTGATTTTTACACACCGACAAGCCGCCATTACCGAGCGTGGAAAGCTGGATTAGCAAAACACGCTAAAAACCCCACTCATATTTTTTAGTATTTTACGCAAACCGAGGAGATGAGAATTTACGGGGGAGTACAAATTGGCAACAAACTACTACATAAATCCGTATTTTTTGAATAAGTGTTTGTATTACTTCACAGTGTTGCACAATTTTCCGAAGGACAGAAAGAGAGAGTCAACACACCGCCGGCGATAAATCATTCAGAAAGCTCTTTTCATCGCCCAATTTTTCTTTGGCCTTAACCCTCTCTTTCCCACGACTTTTTTCATAGATTCCAATAGGAAGGAATCCCCTATGAAAAAAATGCTAGAACAAAAGTGATTTGGCATAGATAGAATTAGTGGAAAACGAAAAAAAAAGTGTTTGATTGTAAATCAATAGTTACTTGATTGTTTTTGTACTATTTTTACACAAAATTGATTATATTTGCAGTCTAATGAAACCATAAAGTTGTGCCAAATACTGCCTTTTGTTGTTGAAATAATTCGATGAATGTTGGAAGGTGCAAAATTTGATGGAGCTCTACAGCTACCATGGGAAGGAAAGGATTAATATTGTCTGGCATCCAAATACATGCTTCATCGGTCAATACGCTCGTTCAAGTAGAGGTTGTACCAGTTGGTCGTTAGATCCAAACCCGACCACATTAGCGAAAGGAGAGATCGCCACTCATGTTCAATTCAATTAAAGGTAATTGCCTACTTCCGATCCGATTGGTCAGGCTATTACCTTTGATTGAACTCAGGTGTATGTTTTTTTTAAATAAAGGTAATAAACCATAGAGTCACAGCGGTTCCTATTGTTCTTGTTTCCAAACATGTTGGTACACAAGTGTTAAACCGTACTGATTTTTTCTTCAATGACATTTAGCGCCCTATCCCCGCCAAAAAAAAGATGTTTCACCAGTGACAACACGGACAATCTTCTTCTCTAGATTATTACCTCTATTGTTTTTCCTATCAAAAGTTATGTATAACGATTTACCAAAACAATTTTAGTGCCCATATGCCCAACAAACATTATTTTTAAGGATCACAGGCTACGAAGTCAGTTTCATGCTTTCATACAGGAATTTTGTTTGGAAGGCTTGGTATGAAAAATGAAGATACAATCTTTTCCATAGGTTCATTCATTTATTTAGTTAACATCTAAACAGATAACACTGAATCAACAATTTGACGCCACATAGGTAAAATATTTATTTCCTGGGAGATGAAACAGACAATGATTAAAAATTTCTAAAATGAAAATAAATCCGGGTATATCATGACTAAAAAGGCAAATATGGAAATGGTTTTTTCAGCCTTGCTACTTTATTAGTACAATAAAAAATGTTAGCATGCTTGTTTGATTGTCTTACTTAACTAGAACTTATAACTAGATAATTTTGACTCAATGAGTACTCTTATATTACAAGGCAGTAAAAAAGCGACAAATAAAATGTAAAACAAATATTTATAAAACAATTTCTTTTTTATTATTTGAAAAAAAAAATTTAGATTGTTTAGTGGTATCCTTTTATCTGTTACAAACAAATTGACACTAGGGGTATTCACGTAGCGCTTGGTATTCAGTGTATTTCTTGTATACGTGGTATATTTAGCCAAATATTTACGAGCTGGTATTTCTTTCAGAGGAAAACTTACGGAAACTTAGGAAGACTTACGCGACTGTATGCCGATACACATCGATTTTGATGTGTATTCGTTCACACCGATTTAGAATACCATGTTCAAGGGGATTGATATGATATTTTTCAGAAAATAAATAACAAATATGGAATCTTGCTCTTAATAATCGAGGCTCGGCAAGTTCCTATGTGAGTACCGGTTTGGGTTGTACGTGACATTTAAGCGAAGCTCCTTTTCTCATTCTTATATACCCAGTTCTTATTTACACGGGTGGTTTTTGGTCGATTAAGACCTTTAGCGTTCATGAAACTATGTGTTAGCCATATGAAAGAATTCACAAAAAAATCAAAGAAAATTCAGGTGGAAAAAAACCTGTAAAAAATCAGTTTAACCGGTAATTTGAAGAATATCAACCGTGTAAAAAAATATTGGCTGTATGCTGCGTTTTGACAGGGCAAGTGAATTAAACAAATCAGTTGAATTCAATTGACTTGCCAAAAGTTAAACATATTTAACTTTCATTTCGTTCAAGTGAATTGAATAAAGGTGCTTACACGTTCAATTCGCGTTTAATTCAAGCGACTTGCTTAATTCACGTGTCTTGTCTAAACTTATAATTACGGATAGCGCTAAATAATAGTCTAAATATATGTCGCATGTTTCGCAAAATTCATCGGTGCGCCCCTTGCATTTAGAAGTATTTTAAAAATTTCCAACTTTCATTCTCAAATACGATATGTAATACCGCGAGAGACTTTTTTCGCACGCTGCCATGTTAGAGTAGTACTGATTCGGGATGCTATACCCCATCATAAATTTCTTTTAGAAAGCTCCAAATTCGGGGAGCACTAGCTCTGATGATGCATTTCAACTTGCTCTACGCAGCTGTGCAAAAACCAACACGAAAGGAGCGAAAACAAAGCGAGAATCACCATTTTTCTGTGGGGGCCTATCCGATTCTGTTTTTTCGCACTTGTATACAAGTTTGATAAATTTGTTATCATGGCTTGTTATGATTCGGAACAGTTTTTGCCTCACTTTTATCGTTGTTCGTTATCTATTGAGAGCGATTTCTGCAAAACCCTGCCATTTACACATCAATATACAGAGTACACTGCGTGGAGCATTCACATGAAAGCAGTGGTAAACATTTAGCAAATACGCCTTGTTAAAAATACCACCCTACATGAATACCCCTACTATTTTTTTCAGTTATACTACTTGACTGTAACTTTGAAGACACGTAATATTCCTCAAACAGGAAATTCTTCTATGTTGAGCAGAAAAGCTCTTCTGAGTATTTAAAAAAGAAGAAAATATTTGGAGTTTTAACAGAAACTTTTTTGGAAGTTACACAAGATATTTTTTAGGATTTTCAAAGGAAATTATTTGGAATATTTAAATTCTTGGTAGCTTTCAGGAATTTGCAACGAGAGTTCTTCGAAATTTCCGAAAGAAACCCTCCAGAATTTCCGCTGGACATTTTCCGGAAAGTCCCTGAGAAATTCTTCTAAATTTCCAAGGGAATATTTTCGGAATTTCCATCAAGAAGATTTTTTTTTTGTTATTTACACTAGAATACTAGAAAATTTTGAAAATGTATTTGAAAAATTCACAAGATATTCACCGAAATTTTCACTGAAAATTCCTCAGAATTATTACGGAACATTATTCGAAAATTCTTGAGAATGTCCGTAGGAAATTCTTTGAATTTTCCTCAAGAATTGTTCAAAATTTGTAAGGGAAAAGATCCGGGTTCAGCAGCCTTATACAGAGGATTAAAATTAATTTAGTTTCAAATTGATGTTTGTTTTATTGGATTTTGTTTTGTTCAAAATTTGACTTTTGTTGCATAGTTTTCATACTAAAATAGTTTTCAATGATTGAATTACTTTAACACGTGATTGATCCTCATATTATTTCGAAATGCACAACACATATGATATTTTGTAAAATTTGAAAAAGTCTACGCAGACTTCAGGTGGTGGGAGGTGTTTTGGAAAAGTCTACAAAAGACTACTAGGAGGGATGGGGGTCGGAAAATGTGAAAATTTGGTCTACGTGGTTTGCGAACAGCCCCTAGGACATATGGGCACTAAAAATAATGTTTTAGTAAATCGTACATAGCTAGAACATAGGAAAAACATACACCTGAGATTTTTGGACACAATGCACAATATCGGCTAAGGTTTCTAACGATGTACAGGGGATGGACAAAATAATTAGGATAGGCAAATTTTGGGTAAAATTAGATGTGTTGTAACTATCTAAGTTATCATCCGATTTTGACAATTCAGGCATGCCCGAACTAGAAAATTAATGCAGTTTGACGGTATGTCCATGGAACCGACTATGGTCACCGGATTCCGGAGATATTCCGGGTTTTTTGGAAGAAGGTTCAAAACCGTAAATTTGATGTGAATATTAGGAGAAGTTGTAGTTAAAAATTGAATAATATTAGTAACCACAAATGAAGTAGGGCTCTTGCTGATTGAAACCATATATTGAGATTTGGAATCGGACCAGAATCAAGTGAGATATGGCCATTTCTTTAAAATCGGTTTCGATCGATACTTATCAAAGGGGTCAGGCCACAACTTCATTTGAATCTCGCTTTTTGATAGATCGGCCACTATGATTTTATTCTAGAAGGCCTGTAATGTGTCCATAATGAAAAACCAATTGAATAAACGGATCCTGGAGTCGCTGGGATGTCCCCGGGGAACCTGTGAATGGGGACATTTAAGTTTTAGCACCAAAATCAGTCATTCCACGGCTCTTTTTTCATGGTTTTCGATCAGGAAGCGAAGTATGAATATAAAATGGTCCATTGACGGCTCTGACCGCTTCCAGGATCTACGGATTGGCCCCGGGGAACCTGTTGAAGGGGACATTTTAGTTTTACCACCAAAACCAGTCGTTCGACGGCTCTTTTTTCATGGTTTTCGATCAGGAAGCGAAGTATGAATATAAAATGGTCAATTTACGGTTCTGACCGCTTCCAGGACCTACGGATTGGCCCCGGGGAACCTGTGGAAGGGTACATTTTAGTTTTACCACCAAAACCAGTCGTTCGTCGGCTCTTTTTTCATAGTTTTCGATCAGGAAGCAAAGTATGAATATAAAATGGTTCATTGTCGGCTCTGACCGCTTCCAGGATCTACGGATTGGCCCCGGGGAACCCGAGGAATGGGACATTTTAGTTTTACCACCAAAACCGGTCGTTGGACGGCTCTTTTTTCATGGTTTTCGATCAGGAAGCGAAGTATGAATATAAAATGGTCCATTGACGGCTCTGACCGCTACCGGGATCTACGGATTGGCCCCGGGGAACCTGTTGAAGGGGACATTTTAGTTTTACCACCAAAACCGGTCATTCGACGGCTCTTTTTTCATGCTTTTCGATCAGGAAGCGAAGTATGAATATAAAATGGTCATTTTACGGCTCTGACCGATTCCAGGATCTACGGATTGGCCCCGAGGAACCTGTGGAAGGGGACATTTTAGTTTTTGCACCAAAACCAGCCATTCGACAGCTCTTCATTCATTCATTCCAGGACCCAAGGATTGCCCCCGGGGAACCTGTGGAAGGGGACATTTTAGTTTTACCACCAAAACCGGTCGTTCGACGGCTCTTTTTTCATGGTTTTCGATCAGGAAGCGAAGTATGAATATAAAATGGTCCATTGACGGCTCTGACCGATTCCAGGATCTACGGATTGGCCCCGAGGAACCTGTGGAAGGGGACATTTTAGTTTTAGCACCAAAACCAGCCATTCGACAGCTCTTCATTCATGGTTATCGATCAGGAAGCGAAGTACGAAAATAAAATGGATCATTGACGGCTCTGACCGCTTCCAGGACCCAAGGATTGTTCCGGGGAACCTGTGGAAGGGAACATATAAGTTTTAGCACCAAAATCAGCTATTCGACGGCTCTTTTTATAGGTTTTCGATCAGGAAGCAAAGTATAAATATAAAAGGACCATTGACAGCTTTGACCGCTTCCAGGACCTACTGGTTGCCCGCGAGGAACATGTGGAGGGGGACATTTTAATGTTTACACCAAAACCAATCATTCGACAGCTCTTCTTTAATAGAAGCAAAGTATTAATATAAAATTGACCATTGATGAGTCTGACCGCTCTCAGGACCTACAGATTCCCCCCGGAAAACCAGTGGAAAGGAACATTTAAGTTGCAGCAACCAAACCAATATCTCGACGACTTTTTTTTCGTGATTTTTGATCAGAAAGCGAAGTATGAGTATAAATTGGACCATTAATGGATCTGACCGCTTCCAGGACTTAAGGATTGCCCCCGGGGAACTGGAGAAGAGGAGATTTTAGTTTTAGCACAAAAACCAATCATTGGACGGCTCTTTTTTTCATGGATTTCAATCAGAATGTATGAACAAGAAATGGACCATTGACGGCTCTGACCGTTTTCTGGACCTACGGATAGCTCACGGGGAACCTGCCTACTTCATACTTCGCTTCCTGATCCAAAGCCATGAAAACAGAGCCGTTGTATGACTAGTTTTGGTGCTAAAACTAAAATGTCCCCTTCCACAGGTTTCCTGGGCCAATCTGTAGGTCCAGAAAGCGGTCAGAGCCCTCAATGGTCGCTTTTATATTCATTTCTCGATTCCTAATCAAAACCACTAGAAAAGAGACGTCGAATGACTTGTTATGATGCTTAAAATAAAATGTCCCCTTATACAGATTCTCCAGGAGCAATCCGTGGGTCTTGGAAGCGGTCAGAGCCATCAATGGACCATTTTATATTCATACTTCGTTTCCTGATCAAAAATCGAATGACTGGTTTTAGTGCTAAAACTAAAATGTCCTCATTCACAGAATCCTCGAAGGCAATCAGTAGGTCCTGGAAGCGGTCAGAGCCGTCAATGGTCATTTTTATTTCATATTTCGCTTCCTGGTCGAAATCCATGAAAAAAGAGCCTTCGAATGACTGGGTTTGATGCTAAAACTAAAATGTCCCCTTCAACAGGTTCCCCGGGGTCCAATCCGTAGGTCCTGGAAGAGGTCATAGCCGACAATGGACCATTTTATATTCATACTTTGCTTTCTGATCGAAAACCATGAAAAAAGAGCCGTCGAATGACTGGTTTTGGTGCTAAAAATTAAATATCCTCTTCCGACGGAGGCAATCAGTAGGTCCTGGAAGCAATCAGAGCCATCAATGGACCACTTTATATTCATACTTCGGTTCCTGATCGCAAACCATGAAGAAAGAGCCGTCGAATGACTGGTTTTGGTGGTAAAACTAAAATGTCCCCTTCCACAGGTTCCCCGGGACCAATCCGTAGGTTTTGAAAGCGGCCAGGGCCGTCAATGGATTATTTTATATTCATGCTTCGCTTCCTGATCGAAAATCATGAAAAAAGAGCCTTCGAATGACTGGTTTTGGTGCTAAAACTAAAATGTCTTCTTCCACAGGTTACCCGGGGCTAATCCGTAGATCCTGGAAGCGGTCAGAGCCATTTTATGGACCATTTTATATTCATACTTCGCTTCCTGATCGAAAACCATGAAAAAGGAGCCGTCGAATGACTGGTTTTGGTGGTAAAACTAAAATGTCCCCTTCCACAGGTTCCCCGGGGCCAATCCGTAGGCCCTGGAAGCGGTCAGAACCGTAAATTGACCATTTTATATTCATACTTCGCTTCCTGATCGAAAATCATGAAAAAAGAGCCGTCGAACGACTGTTTTTTTTTTTTTTTTGGTAAAGCTAAAATGTCCCCTTCCACAGATTTCCCGGGGCCAATCCGTAGATCCTGGAAGCGGTCAGAGCCGTCAATGGACCATTTTATATTCATATTTCGCTTCCTGATCGAAAACCATGAAAAAAGAGCCGTCGAATGACTGATTTTGGTGCTAAAACTTAAATGTCCCCATTCACAGGTTCCCCGGGACATCCCAGGGACTCCAGGATTCGTTTATTCAATTGGTTTTTAATTCTGGACACATTAGAGGCCTTCTAGAATAAAATCATAGTGGACGATCTATCAAAAAGCGAGATTCAAATGAAGTTGTGGCCTGACCCCTTTGATTAGTATCGATCGAAACCGATTTTAAAGAAATGGCCATATCTCACTTGATTCTGGTCCGATTCCAAATCTCAATATATGGTTTCAATCAGCAAGAGCCCTACTTCATTTGTGGTTACTAATATTATTCAATTTTTAACTACAACTTCTCCTAATATTCACATCAAATTTACGGTTTTGAACCTTCATCCGAAAAACCCGGAATATCTCCGGAATCCGGTGACCATAATCAGTTCCATGGACATACCGTCAAACTGCATTAATTTTCTAGTTCGTGCATGCCTGAATTGTCAAAATCGGATGATAACTAGGGTAACGGTACCAATAGTGGAGGTATTAGTAGATCCACAAAAGAAAATATAAAAAAAAATGATAATTATGGGAAATTTAAAGTTTTAATATCTTATTCAATAAATAAACTAATAAATTTGCTAACAAAAATGAGATAGATGTCATTTAACATCAACAATTACCAAATATTGCTTGCACCACTATGGGTACACTGTTCCTTTAGTGGCGGTAAAAATTAATTTTAGTTCCCATAGTGGTGCTATCCATTGGTTTCTTATGAGACTCGCCACTATTGGTACAGTTGCACCACTATAGGTGCAAGAGAGTCAATTTTGTTAAGGAAAATAATTGTTTTCAATAGTTTTTCAAGCGAAAACTTAAGATAAGTTGCATTTAACAGGATATTTAAAGCACGACTCATCAACTGAAACCATCGTAAAGTGTATAAATATGATAAATCTCATGAAAACCCCACTACCTCCACTATTGGTGCTACCACCACTAAGGGTACGGTTAACCTAAGATACTTACAACACATCTAATTTTACCTAAAATTTGCCTATCCTAATTATTTTGTCCATCCCCTGTATTAGCTTTCGGAAGCGGTGGTTGCAAACCATATGAAAATTGGAAATATGTACTAGAATAAGAGATCGGCGAAAACGCCATCTTGTTTCCAATCGAACCGTCAAAAGCGGTACCAATTCGAGTTGTTTACTTTTTTCACCCATAAGAAGAAAGCAAAAAGTTCAAATGCAGCCAGTGTTATTTTCATGATTTCAATCATTTTCATACGTTGCCATTTCGACAGTTTTCCACTCCAGCGGTCTCTGATTGAAGGGTTGCTAGCGAAAATATAGTTTTGAACATTGAATCCAAGATGGGGACCGATGTTTATATGGCAAATTGAGGCTTTACTCTGGTTTTTCCAACGGTATGCTGATTTGTAAAATCGGTTAAGAAATTTCTGAGTTATGGCAGTTTTAGCGAATCAAAAATCGAGAGGTCCATGGTCGTACACAACTAACGAGGGGTCCATCAATGTTAGAAGTTCAGCTCGCATCCTTCATATAGTCGCCAAAAGCTCTCGAATGATCACAAATTTAGGCATTTTTAAGACCCTTGTGCAAGCAGAACAATTTTGTTGTTGATTTTTCTGTGAAATTGAGTAGAATATGGTTTAAATTATTTCCAATTTGAATTCAAATGTGAAACGATTTTCCCGGCAGGTTATTACGCTTCGTCATATCTCTCTAAACGGAAATTCTGTTGGTAGGATCGAAATAAGCTATGTAGAAGCAATATGAAATTGGTTCAGAGCATTAGGTAATAGGACATCTTCAGGTAATAACTTAATTACCCAGTATGAAGCAGATCTCATCACGTGTTCAAATGTTTCCATTTTGTCATGTTCGAGCTGACCTACCCCTTTTGGTTACCAGATAAACGGTTTCGATTATATTTGAACCAATGATAAATTATACCATATGTTCTAATTATCACGCTTAAAAACACATGTAGATGTAAACCAAGGGTTATTGAGCTTTGGAAACGTTTGCGAGACCAGTATTATACTACAAATTCAAAGTGCAAGTTGAAATGTAATCTTTGACCCGGTAGTGATGGTTGTATGGAAGAGGTATAAGCACGTAATCATAATCGAACAATTATTTACAAAACTCAAATTTTTGATAAGAAAGTATATGCTAACAGACCTGCGTTATTACTTGTGCGTAGACAAAAACAAGACATCTCAGTATTGACTTACCTTTATCATCATTGAATGCATGATTGATTCCTTTCACAAAATATAGGAGTACGTGTTATCAGCAATGTACTATAGAATATCGATGCTCAGGAAGCAACGAACGGATTAGAAAAATTGAATGATTGTCGCCTCTAACGGGTGATGATCCTTTGCTTTCTCGTTAATTTGCTTATTGCACTTTTCACTCGACGAATTTATGTCAATGCCAGATGATGGTTATTTATAAAAATCTCACTATTACCTCACTTATTCCGCGCTGTATGGCATGAATATATTTTTAAAACAAATCTTCTGATATTCGCTAATATCACAGCTCCAAATGCGTTTCAGCAATTGCACACAATCATACAACTTTATAGAGCTTGGCCACAAAGCGATAAGCCTTGATACGATATGAGCATATAAACTTCCTTCCTATTCGATACGTTTGCAAAACGTGCAAAAAATGTGCGAAAACTCTGTTGAAGCCCCCGACCCGGGTTGTAACATTGGTCCAAAAGAATAGCGAAGTGCTAATAACGGCTCTCTGAAGTAGACTGAGTTGTCGAACAACCTCTCACGCGATACTGTTTACCACACCACCACTACCGACTTAGTTGCTGCGTCGTACCATTCTAGCCGCACATGGATCGCAATTGAAATGAACAGCAGTCAAGCTCGTCATAGAGGACGTCATAAAGATCCCCAGAATGTAATGCAAGCCGCCGCGCACGAGGTTATATGTATGAATCACAAAGAAAAACAGATTTTCCGCTACGGGTAGCGTTGTATTGGTGTTGAATCTGAGGTAGTCGAACAGACCTCCGGGTAGTTAACTGCAGCTGTATTCAGTGCTGACAATATCCAGATGCATGTATTTATCTTGTATGCAAAAACCTTCGATTTAAAATATTTTCTTTTTGGCTATTTGGGTACTAGGATGATAGTATCTTAAACAAGTATTATGTAGATACATCTCTGAAGCCAAGATCTAAATAAGATATCTTATTTCGTCTTTTATTTAAAAAGTTTCCTGTATAAATTCATACCCGAGTAAATATGAGACATATGAAGCGTGAAATGCACATTTCAAGCAGATTCAAAACCAATGCCAATGGATTTGAAATTAACGAAGATTATAAATATGTCCTAAACATGCGTTCCATGTTGTCTCAACTTCATGGTTACTTAGATATTCCACGGTTGCTTCCGGTACAGAGACTAGTTGAATGGAAAAGAGGAAGAACAAATTCTAAAATTGTGTCTATTTATTCGATTTATTCCGCCATTTACCTTAATACCTGAACCTGAGATTAGTTCGGTAGAGCACGTCTTTACAGATGGGAGTGGGGTAGCATATACTGTGTAGCATACTTTCTCAGTGTGATCAACGTACATTACGCTGCGAAAGTGACACCACTAAGAGCAATATCGGTGGCCCGTCTGGAGCGGATGGAAGAACTACTTAGAGGCTTGCCACACCTTATCTCGATCTGCACAATTTGATATTAACAAAAGCAAAGCTGGTATGGATTCAAGCATAACCAGCATAATATAGTCGTTACCGTGGCTTTCCGGTTCTGAACAAGAATAAGACGGAAGCTTTTGCATGAGCATGACTGACCGCCCACGGTTGCTACACCGTTATTGCTAGGTTAGCTGTAGTTACACAGAGAACCAACAGATGATGTTTAGGACTAACATCATCATCAATGTGTAAGAACTGGTGACCCAAAATTAAGGCCGACGAGTCATCTGCACTTCCACGAGAAATCATTGGGATGTGGAGGTAGTGTAGCAGGGTTCGTTTTGCTAAACGGTATGCCGGGTGTACCATGTATTTTGGTTGAGGTGGAACACAATATTTCGACGATAACGCGACCGTTCTGCGTGCTTGAGAGAACAAAATCGAACGCGCACTAAATTTTTAATTACTCATCAGTAATACCGTTCAAAATATTGACAAAATATTAACGTTGACAAAAAAAGTGATCAAATAGTGACTTTCAGTTGCAGAGAAAGTGAACAAATATTATTTTTTATATGAGGTTTGTTACATCGTATACGACGAACTTAGGAATTGAATTTAATCAAGGCAACACACGCGTCCTTGTTATTTGACCCACATTTATTAACTGCCAGTTCTCTTCCTTTTTTCATCAGTGTGTCCAGTTTTTATTTAACTTTAAACAATCTAACAATCTCTCAGGGGCCCTCCTTAGCCGTGCGGTAAGACGCGCGGCTACAAAGCAAGACCATGCTGAGGGCGGCTGGGTTCGATTCCCGCTAGACAATTTTCGGATTGGAAATTGTCTCGACTTCCCTGGGCATAAAAGTATCAGCGTGCTAGCCTCATGATATACGAATGCAAAAATGGTAAGCTGGCTTAGAAAACTTGCAGTTGATAACTGTGGAAGTGCTTAATGAACACTAAGCTAGGGGAACCCGGGGCAAGAAGGTCACCTTAAGCATTTTGAACTATTACATATATAGTTGTAACACCACTAAATCAAACGTTTATGTAATGTGTAAAATGTAATGTAGATTGCTGTCAATGAAACTACATTGACATTGATATGAATCATATCATAAAAGTGGACTAAATATTAACATTTCTTTTGATTGTCACCCTACAGGGGCAAAAAGGACACATATTGAAATAAAGGTGTAATAATGAAACTAATCACCTAGCCACATAATTGAATCAGCGGACGATGGCTCAGGAACACGTAGGCACAGTTCAAGGTGGCGTTGACCGAAACCGTGAAACCAATCTTTACCAGCCAGTTGGAACGCGGTGTTGAACGGATGTTTAATTTTGTTCCTCTTCGCCTGCCGGAATGCTAAGCTCCTGAATTCGGGAATTGGCAGTGCAACAAGTCGTTGTTCCATGTTGAGTATGTGCTGAACGAGTGCATCCTCCTGCTGCGGATTATTCTCTGGTGCGGAGCGACCGAAGCGTTAATCTTCCGATCCAAGTGCTTAAAATTTTTCTTCTGCATTCGACGACGAACACGGTGCTAAGTGGCTGCTCGCTTCACAGACATGCCGGACTCGGTCACCGCTTCTATTGCTGCGGTCATGCTGGCGGATGGTAATTGTTCCACGTCGAAATTCGTACCACGTACGCATTATCCAGGACCGGTCACTATACGAAATCACAACAACAGTTTGACACTTGTGTTTAAGGTTATGTTTGCGCGATAGAGTGACGCTTTTGCCCTCGGTTGAGGTGTCCTTTTTGCCCCGGATGGTCAATAGTTCATTTAAATGCATATATTCTCAAAAAAAGATACCACAGCCAGTAGTGTTGAGTTAGAAATACTTGTCAATACTCAGGGTGAGCACTCTAGTCGACAAAATAAATTCCCGGGTTTTTCCCGGTAGGATTTTCAAAATTTTCCCGGAAATTTTTAAAAGTGCCTGAGAGGGTTTTGATTATGTAAAACAATAAATTTTATTTGAACAAAGAGAACAGTTTCATTGTACCTATATAAAATGTACAACATTATGTTTATTTATCAATTCATTTATTTGGTAATAAGCAATAAATTCTAACATTCTCACTGACTCATGACTCGTTGTAAAAGACTTCAAGTTCTAACTGCTATTTTGTTCGCAAAGCTTTTGAGATATTGATTGCACTCTAGAAACTATGTGGCAGGAAAATAATGAAAAGCGCACATATCGATGGTTTCGTGCAATAGTGGCACAACTCAAAATACTTCACTTTTGACATTTTGATTGCAAAGCACAGTATAAACAGTATAAAGTAACACTTGATAAAGACTAATGCATAATTAATGCATTATTATGCTTATTTTAAAATTTGATGATTTTTCGAAAAAATTGTATACCTCGAATTAATTGATTTTTTCAAGTTTATTTTTATAAAAACACATAAAAGTAATCCCGATGTATCAACACATTCAGATTTCGAATTGTGCCTGTATTGCACAAAACCGTTGATATAGGGAAACAATATTTAAAAAATTACAAAATGATTCATTGATGAGCCATTAAAACAAAATACCTAAAGAATTTCATATGTCTATAGTTTTCTCTAATTTCACGCATTAAAACTAAGAATAGAACAGTCTTTTGCTGTAAAAGGTAAGCTAAGACTTTATTTTCAGTAAACCTATCTTCTGAAAAGGGTCCTCTACTGTTTTGTATTCGGTAGATCTTATATTTTTGCAGTACCTTTCTTTAGTAGGCGCACCTTTTTAACTGAACTGTCCATTATTTAATTTTAAAAAGATTATGAACTAAAGGTAGGAAGTTTGAACAGTTTAGTGTGTCAAAAATGCATCAGATAGCAGTATTGAACGACAAGCGACCATAAACTGGTACCTGGAAATCTGCGTAAATTGCAGGAAGCTACCAAGGAATTCCAAAAATTTGAATAGACTTTATAAAAGTTCCTGAACATATGAAAGCAATGGAATATGGATTCTTAGCAATTTAATCAAAATATTTATTGTAAAAGTAGTAAGGATTACTAATAAAATTTAAGAAAATTATTTAAAGCTTGAAAATAAGCAGGAATTTGAAAAACAGGCGATAAAACTTTATTAAATATCGGTTGAAGACCTAGCATTACTATAAGTCATTATCAAAAATCATAGGCTAAATGTTGTTGAAAACTTATGAGACAGTAGGTATTGTACGTGGATTTCCCTATTGGACCCGACCGTTCGAAATATTCGCAGTCGTTCAAATCGCCGTTTTCACCTTCACATCCGTTTTCTGTCAAAACTTACAAGTTTGCCCACGTGCTTTTTGCTGTTTTCCTCGAACTTCTCTTTTTTTTCGATGTTTTGACAGACAAGGAACAAAAAACAAGGCAATCTACCAAACATTTATTGAGTTCAGCAAATTTTGTTGCAAAAGGGAATTGGTCATCATTGCTCAAGTAAATCCACAATAATTAAAGGAATTCTGATGAAATTATACTACTAACAATTTAATCAAATCAATATTTACTTAAGCATTGTTTGGGGACTGATTTGCGATTCGATTCAATAGAATGCAAATTGCAAACCTTTCCCTTGGAACTAATTCCCTTTTCTGATAGAGGAAAGCTTAATCTGTAGGATACAAATCGTTATTTTCTCAGAAAATGCTCGCTGCAGAATAAAAATTCTCCAATGTATTTTCAGTGCGCACGCTCCTGCGGCTCTGGCCTGGCGTGCATTTTTTTAGACAGATTGATATGACATTTTTAATATTCAAATATCGCTCTATTAGTTGCACTTAATGAATTAAGAATATATAATCGTCATTAATCAAAGAGCAGAACTTTTTGCACAAAATGTAGGACAACACTGTTTGCCTTCCAATGTTTGTTTACAACCAACGATGTTGGTTTGAAGATGCTGTTTATCGAGTAATTTTCATAATTCATTTCACATAAACAGCTTCGAATTCAAGTGTTTTAAAGTTATAATCAAATCTGCTTTATTATAAAATTAACATATACATTTGGATTAAAAAAATTTATATAGATTTGAAAAAAAAAAATCCCGGTGACTTCATCAAATTCCCGGGGTTTTCCCGGTTTTCCCGGATTCCCGGGTGAGTGGCCACCCTGAATACTGTAAACTGGTTTCCTAATTCGAATAACCCTAAATTAATATAAAATGCCCTTTGAAAATTCTTATTTTATGTGATGTCATTATTATAATTTTTGACCAGATCCAAGTAGCATTTTGTTTTTTCAGCTATTTTTAGCTTTATTCAAGACTTTCAATACGAAATTTGATGAATATTACATTATAAGACTATTAAGAAGGTTAAGAAGTCATCGATTATGCTTATATTATTACATTTTACAGGGAAATCAAAGGTGTCCTTCTTGCCCGGTGTCCTTTTTGCCCCGGGTTCCCCTACGAGGCGGCTCTGTCCCAGTGTGGGGATGTAATGCCAATAAGAAGAAGAAGAAGAACAATCTCTCATTTCTGCGGGTTAGTCGCTTAGCAACTAAATATTTGAGATATTATATTTAGGCTTGCATATTATAATCTTCAAGATTATACAGAGGGTGTTTCGTTTCCCTTTTTGGTCTTCCTATCGAATGCGAATTCCGGACCACAGGAACTAGTAATTGTTGCTTGCGACGGCATTTCCCAACTTGAGCTTTGCAATTCTTCCTGACTTTTCAACGTTACATGGTTTTGTTCTTCCACATCTGGAAGCCGCTTCAGGTGTGATGATTTTCTCCGGTATCGCCTCCCATCAGATGTCTCAACTAATAAGCTGTTTCCGTTTTTCTACAGAACAGCAGCTAGTTCTGCGAGATATGGTGTAGATAGCTTGTTTTGGGGTACCAGATTCCGCATAAGAACTCTATCAAGTGGACGCAAACTAGACTCGGTTGATTTATGTACATTGTCGTAACGAAGTTTCGCTTTCTGTCGGTAGCTCCAGTCGTGGTCTCTCACTTCTTCATCGTCTCTGCTGACTGAATTATGCATTTCAGGGACCCAGTCACGGAAATTGTAGCCTCTCGCTGCTCCGACGGGATAAAAGGGTATAGGAGTTTATGCTGAGCACTGGGTCGACTTATTCAATAATACTCTTGCACTCCAACATGCACTCACTCCAGTGGGAGTTAAGAACTGAACATTCGAACACTTACCGGTGGGGGAATAGGTGTCAACTAATTTCTACCTTCTAGGTATTTTGTTTATCCAAAGTAAAGATGCAATCTCTCAGTGGACACGACAAAGTAGAAGTTGCAGTATAAAACAAAGATAGGTGAACTTAAAAACCCTAAGGAGTGCGTCGATTTAAATAATCTCAACTAGCGACTCATTTTACATTCTTAATTTATTAATTAATCCATACAAGGACTTTGAGAGAGACGATTTTTAATGGTGTACATACGCTTTTGTTTTGTGACTTGCTGTCTCGTTGGCTAGCATTGCTGATTCGCGGCGAGGGTCGATGAGGCCTTTTCTGTAGACGGTTCCTTCGGCAAGGTGCCGGAGATGGTGATCGCTGATCTTGGCCAGCTGATTTAGATGGCGGAGTGCCGGATGGTTCGGTGAATGAACTTGCCGGAGATCGCGCTGGGGCCGATTCCAACGGCGGTGAACCGGCGAGGGTGGTCGAAGGTAGGCAGGCGTATTAGGACGACGGGCTGCCGGATGGTTCGCCTGATGGACTTGCCGGGGATCGTTGTAGGGCCGATTTCGTACGGTGGTGTGCCGGCTAAGGTGGTCGCTGGTTGGCAGGCCGCTTAGGACGGCGTGCTGCCGAATGGTGCGGCTGATGAGCTTGCCGGGGATCGGGGAAAATGGTCAGCAGGCCGATTAGGACGTCGTGCTGCCGGATGCGGCTGATGGACTTGCCGGGGATCTTGGTCGAGGGTCGGCAGGCCGATTAGAGCGGCGTCCTGCTGGATGGTGCGACTGATGGACTTGCCAGGGAGCTGGGTCGATGGTCGGCAGGCCGATTAGGGCGGCGTGCTGCCGGATGGTGCGGCTGATGGACTTGCCGGAGAACGTGGTCAATGCTCGGCAGGCCGATTAGGGCGGCGTGCTGCCAGATGGTACGGCTGATGGACTTGCCGGTGAACGTGGTCGATGCTTTAGAAAATCTTGATTAGCTTGATTAACATAGCCCGAACTACACTTTTAGAAACTTTAACTTCACCACGTGATTATTACAAAAATTTACTGCATGCAATCGTCTTCTTACTTTGGTAGTCACGTTCCAACTGTCCTGGAAACTCTTTTCTTTGGAAGGTTTTGTATTTTACCTTTGGGTATTAAATTTTGAAAACCAGAAGTTGTCAAACTTCTACAACAGTTCGTTAATGTTGGCAACCATTCTGCACCGGTATATAAATTTACCTCAAGGGAATTGAATGAGTGCCCGCTCAAACCGCTGCAAAGAGATCGCGCATTTGGGTTTCTGTAACGGGTAGTATTGAAGAAGTATTGCGGCTCATGCATGGTTCGTTACAACTGGATGTACGTCGCCAGTAAGGTTGTAACGTAGAATATTTATTTTTTTATTAGGGTGGGGTAAAGAAATTCGAGGCTCACCAGCGACGCGAATTATTGAGAAGGATGCTTGTGGAGGAGCCACCAAGCTACACATTGGGACCAACGGTTACAAAATTTCGTCCGAAAAGTATTTCGGAAGGCGACCGTCCTGTAGCAGGATGTTGAATCAACGAATAGACATAATTCGCTTCTTCCAAATCAGCCTTCCAGTCACTACCGTTCGCTTGGGTAATTCTCAGAATTTTCAGAATGGAGCGATTCTGACGCTCCACTTCCCAATTTGCCTGTATAGCTAGTATGGGGTAGTGTGCTGAAGCTTGATGCCCAAATCCATGCAAAATTCTTCCATCTGACTACTCGAAAAGTTTTTTGCATTATCCGAAACCAGTAATGCTGGTATTCCCATTCTAAAGAACGCACGTCTCAACCGCTTGATTATGTCTCCGGATGTCGTGGTTTGCATTACTTCCGTTAGTCGAAACCGACTATATAGGTGAATTATAACCAGGATCGATTCGCTAGAAGGCATGGGACCTAACATATCCATTGATAATGTGTGCTATGGTTGTGATGGCATCGACATCAATCTTCGACCACCAGACCTTACCTCTAAGACGTTGTTTAGTTTTCTGGATTCCCGGGTGACCGGTATAACTATACGATTACTCCTCAAGATGACATCATTCACGATTATCATTTCCTCTCTAAACGGATAATAAAGTTTCGTCTTCTCCTGTTGATAGCTTCCTTTAGTTTGACCATTCGGAATCATTCAGGGTTTTCTCTAAGATTTCCCCCAGAGTAATTGCACTGGGTTTGGCAGACTCGACGATACTCAGCAGCATCACCTCGCCATACTGATCGTACGTTGAGCATTCTTGAAATTGAGGTAGCTTTGACAACGGATCGGCTATGTTAGCTTTGCCAGATACATGGACCATCTTAAAACTTAAAGACTGCAACCTTAATGCCCATCTTTCAATCCTTAAAAAAAACGTCATTTTTGTGTTAGATTAGTTCAGTAGCTAGTTTTTCGTTTATAATAAATAAGTGTAGTTCATCATATTTTTTTTTGCGATTGTCGCGATTGTTTTAGCTGGTAATTGAACAGCCACTCGGTGCGGCATAACATTATTACCATTGTGTGTAAGCTCGCATCGTCTTCATCATCTCGCTGTGGAGCACAAAGCAGAATGGATAAGCAACAGTGTGGAGAATGCCGGCACGATATAAATGATCTCGAGCCGATGCGCTGTGGTTTCTGTGAGACTTTTTTCCACATCTAAATATTCGCAACATGAAAGAAGCGTTCTCCTGCAGAGATGAGCTGAACGACCGTCGCTATGTCGCTGATCAACATCAAACGATGCAATTGCCTCCGCTGGGTTTCTTACCCTCTCAAGTTCAGCAACTGCATGACAATGTGACTGGACTGAGCAGAAAAGTGGATGCTTTGACTGCTAAGCCTCAATACAACCAATCTGTAGATTTGACTCCCTCTTGGCCCAGACTGAGTGTGGAGCGCCGTCGAGAAGAACGACCGAATATTGATGCGCCTGTTGTACATGGCACAAAATCAATCGATTTAAGTGATCTGTTAGTTGCCTTCATATGTCCAACAATGCCACCGAAAAAGTTTTGGTTGTACCTGTCGCGATTAAACCCGCTAATTACTGATGATGATGTGAAGAATATTGTATCGCGATGTTTGCGCTCTCCAGATTTTATCGACGTCATACGTTTGGTTCCAAAGAGAAAAGACACATCCAACATGACGTTTGTTTAATTAAAGATCGGTATTGATCCTGATATGAAAAAATTGGCACTTGATGCAGCTTTATGGCCCTCCGGAATACAATTTCGAGAATTCGTTGATCTGGCAAAAACTAACGAACTATACTGCACAGCTCTACCCTCTTCTACATTCTCGGACCCGGGACACCATGCAACAGGTATTGAGAAAGCCTCCCGCCTCCCAACTCTGTCGCGCTCTCCACTAACATCCGAGTTCGTCGTCGTCCCGGTCCTGCAGTTGGTGATGGCAACGGAGGCTTCCAGCCTGCAACTCCAGGCAAGTATAGTTGTATTTCTGAACTTCCGGTACCTGACCAATCCTCACCTTCTAGCCGTCGATGTGTACCTGTCAGCTCAGCTGCTGCTTACTCGTCGGTTCCGGGGCCACTCACCACAGATACTGAGGAAGCCCCCGAAACACCCGACCCAGTCACACTCCATGCTGCCACCCGCCATCGTAAATAGGACAATAGGAGCGGTAAACAGGAGAACGGCATCTGGCGGCTTTGCATGAATCACGAGTTGTACCATGCGTATTAAGGGCTGGATATTATTAAGCTTATACAACACGGCAGACTACGGTGAGCTGGACACTTTGTTCGTATTCCGGAAGAACGTCAAGCGAAGATAATATATAGTAGAGAACCCGGGAGAGGCCGCAGGCTTCGTGGAAGACCGCGTACACGATGGCTTTTTGCAGTTGAAGAGGACCTGAGGGCGCTCAATGTTCAGGGCGACTGGAAGTGATTCGCCCAGGATCGAGTCTAGTGGAGAAGGATACTTCATTCGGCGTAGGTTCATCGAAGAGCAGTAGCCCATCAAGTATCAAGTAAGCAAAGGCGACAAGCTGGAGTATGAGAATGAGAATGCTCGAAGAAAGAATCATTTCCTATTATTGCGTTGAACTTTAAATTAGTAGAAAAACATCACATATACCTAATACACAAAGTTAAAAAAAATCTCAGAAAGATATTTCACAGGAAGACATTCCTTAGAATGCTCCAATCTCCAGAAAATCATTCCCCAGAAAAAAAAACCACAAACATAATAGAGAAGAATATTTTAGTTTCCCAATGAAATGTTGAAAATTCAGAATTGGTGAACATAAGGGTGTTAGCAGAAAGTCGACAGCTTCACAAAACGATATTAGCAATGAAAAAACAACTTTAAAAAAATACAAACTTCGAGTTCAATGCCCCAGGATACGGTTCGGACACAATAAGATCAGACTTTTAAATTTTAAACACAAGTATGTACACTTACTCTATTTCCACTTCGGCATCGTAACTACCCTCGTCCAGCGTCTGAATATGCACACTCGCGTGGTGATCCGCCAATTCTTCCATCGTCGAAAACCAGTCTTCACATAGATCACATTCATGTGCTGGTCCGTTGGGTTCCAAGTCCCTGGCAGCAGCACTTTCATTCGGTAGGTCGCTGACTTCTGGCATAATTTCGTCTTTAGTTCCAGTTATCTGCGACTTTCTGCTCATCCGGATCATACAATTGTTCTTGTGCTTATTAAGCAACGTTTTTCGCGAATAAGGTTTCCCACAAAGATCACATTTGAATGGATAGTTTCCCGAGTGACCAACTTCATGCCGCCGTTTGTCGGACAAATATCCGAATGCCTTCGGACAGAAGTCACACAGGTAAGGCTTTTCCTTGGTGTGGACGCGCATATGTGTCTTCAGATTTGACGCACATTTGAATTCTTTGTCGCATTCGGGACAGGGGAACTGATTCTCCGTCGAGTGTATCCGAAGCATGTGCACCTTGTAGTTGCATTTTTTCGAAAATGCCTTGTTACACAGATCACATTTGAATGGTTTTTTAGAAGTGATGTGGAGGGAGCGATGAGCTTTCAGATTGCCTTTGGTGGAGAAATTTTTCTCACAAATATCGCAAACGAAGCGCTGTTTACCATCAAAATCAACAACGGGTGCAGAAAAATCATCTTCCAGTGGGGTTGGCTTTTGAAGGACAATTTCTGGTATCTCCTGTTTCGCTTGGTGGTTGTCGAGGCGTTGCTTGAAACCGCAATCTAGAAAACAGACTTCACAGACGAATTTTGATGCTGTTGGTGACTGTGTGGAGAGAAGTGAAACAGAACAAAAAAATATATTTTTTTGACATGTCAGATAAAGTAGATTTATAAAAAAAACAATAGGATTCACAATAGCTTTGTAAAATTTTTAAGAGGTTATGTATCTGAAATCTTACAAAATTATGGACCGTCAAAAAAGAAAGCCCGGAGTATTTTTTTAATCAACAGACCATTGACATAATTCTTTTGAAAACTGTTGGCCATAGGAAGGGAACCCCCTCACAAAGAACAAACAAATAGAGTTCCCTCTCTACACCACGGCAGGCTACTGACTGATACTTCTGCCAGTAGCTGCAGTTCTCTTTATTCAACAATAGGTATCTACAATACATTCATAACAATATTCCTTAATCTACCCAAGAGCAACTACAACCAACTGGCGCCTACCTCCTATCTATCTTCGATCTACAGCGAAGCGTCGCACACTACCTGATATTCCAACACTCCTCCTTAGTGTGCAAGCGTCGCTACTGTCCTGTCTCCTCCTAACACCGAGCCTTTGGTCCAGAGCTCCTCATCGCCGAACAATTCCTCCTGGTCCAATCCGTTGCCCGTACAAATAGCCTCTATCCGACGTTTGCACAGCACCCTGTTGAACATCTCCTGAATGTTCCGACGCTCCTCTTGGACTGCTGCTGACCAGCCAGCATCCTACCGAACGTTCCAACCTCCTGATGAATTCCGTCCGGCGCTACCCAAGACTTACGTGGCTGATCCATGATCCCACTGCGCCACGCGACTTATGCGGCCGATCCATGATCCCACTGCGATAACGTCGACGGCCATAACATCCCACTAAGATGGAGAACGGGAATCGTTCCTGGGCCCATAACCTGTTGGCCATAGGAAGGGAACCCCCTCACAAAGAACAAACAAATAGAGTTCCCTCTCTACACCACGGCAGGCTACTGACTGATACTTCTGCCAGTAGCTGCAGTTCTCTTTATTCAACAATAGGTATCTACAATACATTCATAACAATATTACTTAATCTACCCAAGAGCAACTACAACCAACTGGCGCCTACCTCCTATCTATTTTCGATCTACAGCGAAGCGTCGCACACTACCTGATATTCCAACAAAAACCACATATTTTGAAGAAGTATAGTTCCGTTTGATCGCTGCTTCATTATTAACAAATGTAAAATGTTCTTTGTTGGGCGCCAATGTTGCAATCTTTTTATATTTCGCTAATTTGAATTCGTTAAATACCTAGTTAGATTGGCATCGTAAAAATGCATGGGACATCTATGCTTAGCAAATATAGAAAAATGGACGATTAGCACTATAATGAATGTGATACTTCCAGTTTTAGATTTATTAATCGAGATTAATTAAACTGCTTTCAACAAGATTCTTTATTTCAAACTTCCATTTCACATAGTTTTTTTCACCCTCATGACATCCTCTGATCTCCCCGATTTGAATCATCCTTCTCATATACTCAGGCCCGCACCCAGGTACCACAATGAACATGTTGAAACAATCGACGTTCTCTCTAGGTGTCTTGAGAAAAATGCTCCCAAAGAGAATCGGAATAAAGCAAAGACCGCTAACGGAAGTCTAACTGGTTGGTAGACATCAATAAGGAGCGTCCAATGTACCTCTGGTCCCCACAAGTTCCTATCTCCCGCTTCCACGGGTCGACCGATGACAAAGACCACTAGCTAAGTTGTTGCGTATACTCAGGTGGTAGTGCAGCTTGGGCACCATTGTCCACCTGGCATCAGCTAGATTGAGAAAGTGCGTCTCGAGCGTCCAGAAAGTGTGGCTTAAATAGCATCTGCCTGGTATCCAGCTGCTTAACGAAATGCTGTATCGTGCCAGCTATACTTAAGCTGGCAGCGCGATGCAGGTACTAGGTAACGCGACCCCGGTAAGGTAGCTTACGGAAACCTTTCAATTACCATACGAAAAATGGAGAAAGAAGAAAAAGAGAACGCTATAATTGAAAACTCGGTGCTTAAAAGTGAGCCTTCTGGCTCGTGAACTACAGAAGGTTGCAGTGAACGTGACCGCTATCCAAGAAGTCCGATAGCCTAGATCCGAAGAACGTCAATTCAGAGCCTTGGATCTCAACACCAACAATGCATTCAAATATAACATCTATTACAGATGCGGCGATAAAGCAGAGTATGGAGTATGGATTAGCAAACGGATCTGTGTGTCAACTGTCAACTGTATCGGCTGAAAGATCACAGCGAACGATGCGTTACAATATCCAGCGATTTTCGGTGGAAGAAGTATCGGCTGAGCACCAATCAACATTAGTGACAACATCAACAATCTATGGGAATCGGTCTATGGAGCGGCGAGCACATCAGCATGAAGTGATAATCACTGCACAGAGGCGACCCAGGACGGACTGGTTCGATGTCGAGTGTCAGAGAGTGACAGACGAGAAGAACGTTGCCATCAGAACCCGAATGCTGGTGTCGTGTACCAGGTTGAATAGAGATCGGTACAAGGAAGCAAGTGCAGTCAAACCCACCTCATGAAGGAAAAACAGTGTAAAGTATACACTGGGATCGCTTTTTAGCCGGTTCGTTTTTTACGCGGATTTCTTGAAAAAGTCGTTTTTGAAGATGTTTTTCAAAATGGTCGAAAAACTCGAGAAAACCACGAAAAACTATTTTTTTTATGAAGTCGTTTTTTACGCGGTAAGTATTCTCCGCGTAAAATCCGAGTGTACAAGATAAGTGATTACTGAGGCGCATGAAAGAATGGAACAGATCGAAATGCGGAGGTTTTATGATAATGTTAATAGCGTGCGAAGGAAGACAGCGCAATCTCTCGTCATGTGCAACGACCAAGAAGGGAATTTGCTGACAGATAAAACTGCAGTGGGTGCCAGTTGGAAGCATTGCTTCGAAACTTTGGTGAATGGTGGTGGGTAGTGACGGTGAACAGAATAAACATTATAGATAAGCCGACTACACATGAGATTAAGAAACCCATTAAAGAACTAAAAAACAATAGCGCTGCGGGGAAGTACCAGCTCCCGAATGAACTTCTCAATGTGCTTTCTCAGCACATGAAGTTCTGCACCATACTATGTCAAAGAAGACGAACTGCATGCTAGCTGGTTTGATGGTCTCATTTTCCCACTCTTTCAGAAAGGGAACAGACTGGAGTGCGCCAATTACCGAAGAACAACCCTCCTTAATTCGGCGTACAAAATTGTGTCCCGTATTCTGCTCAACAAATCGAAACCGCTTGAAGAGTCCTTCGTCGTCGAATACCAGACAAGTTTTCGTGTGGGTAGATCAACGACGGATCAAATGTTTACTCTGAGACAAATCCTTGATAAATTCCAGAAGAACAACTTGCAGACACATCATCTGTTCATTGATTTCAAAGCAGCGTACGATTAAGTAAAACAAAATGCATTATGGCAAATTATGCTAGAACATAGTTTTTCGGTGAAACTGTTACGGTTGATTCTTGTAACATTGAACGAATCGAAATCAAGTGTAAGGGTTACGGATGAAATTCGACATAATTTGTAACCTTAGATGGATTGAAACAGGGTGATGCTATCTAGAACAGTGTTTCCCAACCGGTGGTCCGCGACCCCCTGGGGGCTGCGGGACCATACCAAGGGGACCGTGAAACCTTTGCAAAGAATTTACCCTTTTTATGGTTTGACTATCATGAATAAGCATTTTTTTATATATTTTTTTTGTGTATGGAAATCAATTTATTAGTTTTACTCAGAAACGTGAGATTTGAAAGAGTTTCTTTCCTTTATTGATTTGAAAACCAAAAGCGACATTATGGCTAAAATAAATACATTTTTTGCATCTGGTGGCTGGTAGTAGAAAAAAAGTTGGGTGAGTCTGGACCGATGGTACACCAAAAATGCTTGAGTTTAAATCAGGGGATCTACTACGAAAGGCCGAAAGCAAAAAAGGCGGAATGCCCAAAGGTCGAAACCACAAAAAGCGGTCTTTTTTTTTACTAAAATACCTAATATAATTTAGAATATTCGGATTATTTTGTGATTTGTTGCCAAAAGTCAGTATCTCTTAAATTTGGAGAAAATGAAACACACTTGGGAACTTCGCGTTACTGTGAGCTATACAGCTTTTAGGTAAAAACATAATAATTGGAAAAGTCGATTTTTTTATCTTTTGATGTAGCAATTAGATCGTGAGTAGTGCGCACAGCCAAGCGCACCACTCGTACAATGCAAATCGGTGAATCGATTATTTGAGCCATGCCGGGCTCTTGCATCAGATTTAAGAATTTGACTTTTCCTAATACTACTGATGGATGATGATTAGTTTACTTACATCTGCAAAGGAAGAAAAAAAAACATATTAATCTCAATGATATGGAAATGCTAATATCATCTTCCAAACTTGGACGTACATGTTCATGATAGAATTAGAGGCGAAAGTATAGAATTGATAGTTCCGTTAGGATACGGCAGGCATGAAGAATGTTTTTACAGAAGTCGATTTGAAAGCGAGCGGAGGGCAATATTTGTGATGGCACATATCACACGACCTTCCTTCTGCCAAGCTCCCGTATGAAGGGGGAGGGAAGAATATCAGTGTGGAAGCTGATATATCTCCACTGGCAAAAGGAAGGTGGGTATTCTGATGTCAAGAATGTCGCTATGGAAAATAATTTTTGACAAATTATTCTCAAATTCACTGACTGCACGTAAAAAATTAACCTTATATGTTTTGGCAAAAAAACATTCGAAAATCCTTATACTCTTCATTATGCCCAGAGGCGTCGCGTAGTCAATTCTTCAACCTGTGCACCGAGCGGCGTATTTCGGTTTTCAGATGTTTGACATTTTGGGGGTATTACTCGTAATACCCCCACAGAATGAGGGACCGAGTGTATGGGTGAGCACACAAGTAAGTCTCGCATGGTACGCATGGTCGGTAGTGTTAGAATGACTGAAGTCTGGTGAGGCCTGGCAGGAGTGTCGGGGGGCAGATACCTCTGCGGCACCTCAGAAGTAGGGGACACGAAAGTCTCGCTGCGTCTGGCAGGAGTGTCGGGGGGTTGATGCTCCTGCGGCACCTCAGAAATCGGAGACATGTAAGGTAGTGGTGTGACCCCGTCCCAGGATGGGGAGACCACCACATTGGCTGAGGACTACCTGGGCCTCGAAACGTCAATGGGTGGGTGCTACCGGCATAGTACCTTATGGAGTCCTATTGACAGTATCAAAGCCCGGGTAGGTGAGTGTTAGGCACGCTTGACGTGCCGGGTGTTCCACGCCCAAACGATGCACAGGAGGTGCACAGAGTGGATAAAAATGGGAGATGGGGTATTACAACCCCCACTGAGTGAGTGACTGAATGTCAAAGAGAGTGGTGCACAAGTGGTGCAAGCGATTGGGACTGAATGTATGAGCGAGCACACAAGTTAGACTCGCATGGTACGTATGGTCAGGTGGCTGCTTAGGCAGTAGTGTGATCCGGCTGTCAGGGACGGAATGAGTGAAGTCTCGCTAGGACTGGCAGGAGTGTCAGGGGGCAGATACCTCTGCGGCACCTCAGAAGTAGGGGACACGAAAGTCTCGCTATGACTGGCAGGAGTGTCGGGGGTTGATGCCTCTGCGGCACCTCAGAAATAGGAGACATGAAAGGGTCTGCCTCGTAGCTGAGGTAGGAGCGGCATAGGAGCCACCAACCTAGGGTCGCCTCCGGCTTGGTAGACAAGTGGTGTCACCCTGTAGCAGGATGGGGTGAACACCACACTGAGTGAGGACTGCCTATGTTGTGAGATGGCGGCATGGGGTACCCCTGCAAGGTACCCGTTGTACCCTTGCAGTCATTCAAGCAACATAGGAAGGTGAGTGTTGGGGCACATGTGGTGCCAGTGTGTCTTGTGCAAATGTGTTGCATGGGGAGTGTCGAAGAGTTGAGGCGCATACGTGCACTTGTGTACGTCATGGAGGGGGCGCAATGCCCAATAGTCATCCCCCGAAGTATTGCTTAATTGCGGGCCGGGGGAATGACTGGAGAGGAAGGAGTTGGTTTTAGTGGGTCGGGAGTGGTGATCCCATCCCCACACTACCTGGGTTCGCCTCCCCAGGTGTCTGTTTGCAGATTTCCATTACCTTCGTTAAAAAAAAAAAAAAAAAAAAAAAAAGATGTTTGACATTTGGTGACATTTTTCAAAATTATATTTGTTGTAGAAAAAAAGTTAAGCATTCAATGATAAAAATTATGACGAGTTGATGATTGCTCGTGCTTTCCGTATCAAAGTTAAATATTTTGCGAAAAATCTGACCTGAAAAAGGAACCTGACACATCCAATATAATCGATCCATCTTCAACAGTGTTTCCCATATTTTCGTCTATCTGCTTCTATCCTACATCCCATTTAACGAATTAAACTCAAACTAAACTTAAAGTGACAGTGCGTCTAATTGAAAAACAAACTAATCTTGGGAATCATAATATTTTTCAATATGACAAAGACATCTAATCAATGAAATTCATTAAGAATGATTAGAAGGGTAATACACATTTGTTATTAGCATGTCATACATATCAGAAAAATTGGGTCTGTATAATGAAGTTTATAATCTAATCGTTCCTCAATTATTAATTATTCTATTTTAGTTTATTCCTTTGATGAATCTTTTTTCCGAAGGGCTGTTTTCATACCACGTGGACAGACAGTTTTAGATGGGACTTCCCTCCATCAGCGTACACATCTGATCATGCAATTTTTCATTATTTTTGTTAGGACCTTCCTGTCCCTCTACCCCCTAAGTTGTCCACATGGTGTACGAATAGACTGGATATTGGATTTGACGAAAAATTTATCATAAGCAAAAATCCCAATCAATATGAAATATTGAAACTCTTTTGATCCGATGTGCTTATTCAAAACCGGACTTTCGCCATGGAACGCTTTGATAAAGCAGAAAATTTATTTAATCACCACCTCTTTTCTTTTTCTATTTGTAATGTTGGCCTAAACGATAAGATCTAAAATGGAACTTCGAATCATATATATATATATATATATATATATATATATATATATATATATATATATATATATTTATCATCAATTGAACTCAGTGTACTACGTACTCACCACATTTGTACTCTCTCTCTCTCATGATTAATAAAAAGATATGATCAGTCGATCTTCAGCCGTACTCTGTGCGGAGACAAAAACGTGAACTAAAGGTATTTTTTATTAAAGCGAATTGAAAGTGTCTTATTAGCTATATTACAACTAAAACCTTAAATTGTATCATAACACTATTTTGTTCCGATTGCGCGCCCTTCAACCGAACGCGCATGCGCTGTTTGAAGTGGCGCACGGCTATGGCATAGATGCGCACTACTCGCGATGCAGTTGCGACATTCGGAAATGGGAGAAAATGCGATTGTCGCAAGAGCTCAGTTCGGTTTTCAACTGGATCTACAATATAGGTACCTACTCGGTAGGCACCAAACCGTGCATTGCAAACGATGAACGCTCTGGCTACCTATACATCGCCGATTGCGGTTAAAGCGGATGACCTACACATGCAAAATAATGCGTGTATGATGCACGGCAAACCGTTCTCGGCTGAAAATGCACGTGTTGGACAACATGTGGCGGTGCGTCGTTTCGGTATAGTGGAGTAAAATATAACGCGCCCCCATCGCAGCATTTCGGTTGCCTCACATCGCATGTCGCTTACGCTTACGATTATGTATTTATATCTAATGTTTAATTTATACTAAACATATGACAAATGCACATAATTCAAGTATATATTTGTATAGGAATGACAAGAAATCTATCGAGAGTTTAAATATTAGGGACAAAATTGCTACCTGTGCAGTGCACAGGTTGCACATGCGGACGCGACGCCTCTGATTATGCCACCTAATGAATGATCCCATATCAAAAAGCTAATAACATTCATAAGCTAATGAAAAGTATAAGTTTCGGAATGTATGTTACTTATACGATGTATAAGTTTTTTCTTAAACATATCATTAAGCGCCTGCTTTGGCAAAAAAGTATTAGAAATCTTAATAATAAATAACATTATTTTTTTTTACGTGTGGTTCAAAGTGAATCAGACGATTCTGTAATCGACGAATTTCGCGCCAACTCGACCAGCAGTTGGCAGCACCATCTCAGAATCGAATGAAACTTGGTGGGCATAAAGATATGGTATTTCTAAGCCACTCTGCATACTTAGTTTTTCAAAAATTGTCAAGAGTAACATTTGATGAGGGCCTAATTTTTTTTCATTGATTTTTTTAAAATCGATATAACTCTAAAATGACAAGACTTACAAAAAAGTGTTGTATGGCGGACTGTCGTGAAATTCCCAGAAGTTTTTTGGAAAAATATCCAAAAAATTAAAAACCGATTTCTGCACTGAAAAAAATTAGTTTTAGAAATTAAAATCGATATTACAAAAAAACCTCATCTTTGAAATCGATGAAATTTCTTCTGCAGATAGGTATTTTAATTATCTAACTTTTCTGGGAATAATGTTCCTGTGACATATTTGAGGAAAAAAAGTTTTTCCAACAATTTTTTTTTCCATGTCCATATTGAGAGAAAATTTATTAGCGTGTTTTATGCCTACAGCGCCAAATATAGGTTTAGCAGCCTATCATTAACCAACGACACATTTTGGACGTATACAAATTTGTTTAGGAAGCAATTCAGCATAATCTAGCATTAATGTGGACCAACGTTTGAAAAGGGCGTATATTTTCCTAAATTTCTATATCAATGTTACACACAAATGACCAGATCTACAAAATTGTGATGTTTGATGGACTATTATAAATTTGTTAAACTGTAAAATCTGAAACATAAAAGAGCGTTTCGTTCACCAAGAAAATAAATCAATAAATGTAAAGATTAAAATTGGTATAGCTTTATCGCATTTTTTCATATTAATAATATTTTCTCATTTTTTTTAATTCTTCAATTTTATTTGTTACTACATTTAATTCTTATTTCTATTTGAATGCTCATTAATTTGTTAACAATAACAATTTGAAAACTTTTGGGTCTTCATCAGCGTTGGAATATTTTTAGCCAGGATTTTATTATGAGCGATTTGTATAAAAGAATGAAACTTTTGTGTGCCAGTTATGGTTTTGGCCTTTTTGAAAAGTTAATCAAACTCTTCTGCCATTGTTGAGTATTGCAGAATATAACAGAAATGTAATTTAGTGATATTTTTGTCTGTTTGTGTGACAGCCCATTCGTACAACTCCCGAAGAGTCTTAATAGTATTTCCGTAATCTTTGGCAAGACTTGCTCGTTTTGCCATTCGTTTGAGAGTGCCACCAATAGCATCGCAAGGGCCTTTTCCGTGCAATGTTGCAAAAAAGTGCCATTCTGCTTCTAAGTCATGTTTTAAACTGAAACTGCACAGACTTGCAAAGTTCTTTTTATTTGTATAATGTGCTGCAGCTCCACCAGATACAAAAGTAATTTTTGAGAAATCGATCGACAGTTTTAAAAAGTCAATTAATTTTGGAATGAATAAGTGAACAGCTTTTGTGTCATGGGTCGTTACTTCTGATATTATAATAAAGCTTTCGTTTTCGTTTTCTAATTTACTGTTTTTTTAAAGTAAACTTCAAAAGGATGTACTGTTGCCTGGAAATTATTCCAATGATGAGCAGCATTTTGGATAATGAATGAATAATTTTCAGAGAAATACAACAGTACAAGTATTTCACATTGACCTAAAGTACTCTTTTTTATCAATGCAATTATTTGTTTTTTTTTGTGAACCCAATTGTTTTTTTAAGTTACTTCGATACACAAAGTCAAAGAAAATACAAACCCTTTTCAAATGTTGGTCCACATTAATGTTAGATTATGCTCAATTGCTTCCTAAACAAATTTTTATACTTCCAAAATGTGTCGTTGGTTGATGATAGGCTGCTAAACCTATATTTGGCGCTGTAGGCATAAAACACGCTAATAAATTTTCTCTCAATATGGACATGGAAAAAGTTTTTGTTAGAAAAACTTTTTTTCCTTAAATATGTCACAGGAACATTATTCCCAGAAAAGTTAGATAATTGAAATACCTATCTGCAGAAGAAATTTCATCGATTTCAAAGATGAGTTTTTTTTGTAATATTGATTTTAATTTCTAAAACTATTTTTTTTTAGTGTAGAAATCGGTTTACAATTTTTTGGATATTTTTCCAAAAAACTTCTGGGAATTACACGACAGTCCGCCATACAACACTTTTTTGTAAGTCTTGTCATTTTAGAGTTATATCGATTTTAAAAAAATCAATGAAAAAAAATTAGGCCCTCATCGAATGTTACTCTTGACAATTTTTGAAAAACTAAGTTTGCAGAGTGGCTTATAAATACCATATCTTTATGCCCACCAAGTTTCATTCGATTATGAGATGGTGCTGCCAGCCCCATAGAAGAGTTGGCGCGAAATTCGTCAATCAACTTTTTGACTAGTATCCGGAGAGCCCTTTTCCATTGATAACTGAAACATACATCAGAACGTCGCACAGTGGCAGAAAGCCGGACAAAACTCAATTTTTTTTTTCGTGGTTTTCGTGAAGCCCATATTTTTTTTAAATTTAACATAGAGTAGAGTGGGGCAAGAGTGCGCAAGGGGTAAGAGTACGTTTTCGATTTTTTGAAGTTATAAAAAAAAGATAAACCAACAGCACTGCATCAGTTTGACAGGTATTCTGACCAACTATTGTCATGTATAATTGTAAACGATTTGAATAAACAACAAGGGAGATATGAAGTAAGATAATTTTTTGGTCATTTCGATAACCTATTGTATAGAGTGCTTTATGGTGCAGAACATCAATTGGGTTGGTTTTCCAAGAGGTCAAAACCATTAACTGTATAAATTTTAGGACTGTGGGGTAAAAGTACGCAGGAATGTGTGGGGCAAGAGTACGCATATGAATCTTCATGTTCTGATGTCAAACCCGTATCTTCGGCCGAATTAAGACTACTTCCGAAGCGTAAAGATTCACATCAATGAAAAAAGGGATAGAAATTGAAAATTATTAATTAAGTTCTCCTTCTAAACATAAGCTGGAGTCATTTCGTGTTAAAAACGATTTGGTGAACAAAGCGCTGAAGCGAAATCATGAAATTGTATTAGGTACAGTTTTATATCTAAACATAGTCTTACCCACCGGTGGGGTAAGAGTGCGTTTTTGACGTAGAACTACATCTGTCTTTTCTATATTGGGGTACACCCAAGCAGGAGCGACGACCTCGATAACAGAAATTGGTATGATTTAGCCTTGCATAAGAGGTAAAATACCAAAAAATAATACCAAAAACTTATATGCAGAATACTTGATGCATAACATGCTTAGGTATTTCAATACCAAACAAATAATAATTGGTTATGCATTTGGTATTGAAATTCAATTTAATAACTGAGTATGTTATGGCTCAAGTATTGTGCATATTAGTTTTAGGTATTAATTGCTTTGGTATTTTACCTCTTTTGCAGGACTAGTTCATAACAGAGTATGGTATCAATAACAGAATTAGGTATTATTTAGCCAATTTCACCTGCTCGGGCACTTTACGATTGCAAAAAATCGAAAAACGTCACGAAAATATGATAGACTTTGATTGTTAATATCTCAGCCGTTTCTCGACGGATTTTCAATTTTCTTGGACCATTCGATCAAGGAAGAGTCAACGCTTTATTTCCGATGTACACTGAATTTGTCTTTTACATGTTTATTTTTATTTATTAGATTTGTTTATTTTTACAGGACTCGCTTTTTACGCATTTTTTTCACTAGAATTTCGGGATTAACGTGGTTCATTTAGACATATTTTGGAGTTTATGCGGTTTTTTACATTGTTTTAGTTTACGCGGCCCATATCCTCCGCGTAAAAGCTGACTCCAGTGTGTTACAATATTTATGTATGATTATTTACTACTGAACACTTGCTAACAGTTTAGCAATCGGTTTTGGTGAATCAGTCAATCTCGTAAGTGCATCGCAAGCTTCTTCTTCCATATCACTTGGCCTGCTTTTCAACTTAGTGATCTATTAGCATTAGGAAAATAAGTTCAAAAGTAGCATTTACCAATGCAATGCTTCGAATCGAGATACAATTATCGAACGACTTTTACTCCTTAGCGAGTTTTTATCAATTGATAATTTGGATTTGTGATCGCTTGAGAGTATTGTTCATCCTCGATTATTTGAAAGTTTTATTTTTATCATCCTTTTCAAATTTGGGTCTAAAAATTGTATACATCACCAGGGTTCGTAATGCTCACTCAATCTCAGCAGACAATCACGAAAACTACCAGTACTGCCACGTAGTTCTTGTTCTACGTTACCTTTGCGTACAACCCGATTGGGCTGCACCTTTGAGTTTTTAGTTGTCGTGCAATAACGGTTCTTCCAAAACGAATTTAATTATATCCATTATTTTTTCCACTGGGTAACATAAAGAAAGAGTATACGAATCGTCGACATTGATTTGATAAGCAGAAGCTTGTTTCATAAGGTCCCCATGTTCGATTGAAAACTAAGTGCGTATTCTTGCCCCACTCTACTCTATATATTGAATGAGCTAGTTCCAAAATTTTTTGATTGTAGCTTGTAAATTTAATTTTTGGTGTCTTGTTGAAGTTGATTTCGTAAAGTGTCTCCCGAACAAATATGTATGGGAAAATGAAATTTGGCTAAACTTTTTTGGAAAAGATTCGAAAAGATCTGGTATTATGTAAGAGAATGGTTTGGCACTTCATCTCATAGTTCCTATTTCCCTCCCATCAAAAACAGAGCAATGAAAAGGAAATTGATTTGATTTTTATTTTTGTGATTTTTTCAGCAGTGAGCACGCATGTTAGCAAAAACAAGCGACAAGATTGGTGCTGTATTTCTCTGTTTTGCGATGAGATGAATATCTGTTCAGTGGGATGGAAATGGAACAGTTCCCCTATTAAAATCTATTTTTTGTCTAATTTCCGGTGGTTAGAGTGGTGAATTGCGCATAGCTGCGCCAAAGCGGGAAATTGACTGGTGTAATGTTAGAATGAGGACGCTGTTTTTGTTCTAGATCCTAGGGCTTGGGCTTGCGGAAGCCCTTGGGTAACATAAAGTAAGTCGGATAATCATTTCAACCTCAAAATAAATTCAACGTTTCAAAATTTCTCTGTGGTTAAGTTTTGAACGCAATCTCAGGTTTTGTCCGTGATTTGTATGAGGGTCCGCCACTGTGTGTCGGCTCAGGGGTACGTTTCCCTCAATTTACGAGATTTGTGCCACGCCTTAACTATCTTTTACAGTACGAGTCAAGTACGAGACACTGAAGACGACCTTACTGTTGAGGTCGAAATACGTATCTGTCAAGGTACAATTAAGTGGTGGAATTACATGGGATTGTACAAACTCGTTTTATGACAAGTGAGCTTTTACATAATTTTTTTTGAAGGATTTGGAAGTAAAGAAGAAAGAGAGAAGAGGAAATGAATCTGGCAAAGAGGCGCAACTGGCTTCTGGGGAGAAATCCCCATCCCCACTTGCCATAAGACTAGTTTGTGCAATTTCAATAATATTTCTACCACTTGATCAACTGGTAGAATTAATTGGAATTGTACGAACTTGTCTTATGGCAAGTAAAGACATTGCACTAAAAGCTCAAAATAATTTTCTTATGAGGAAGAGTATTAAAAAGACGTCACTCATCTTACAGCATACAGAATACAATAATCTGCATCCAGAGATTCCAATAATGATGGCAAAAAGATATCAGGTTCATTGAATTAAAAAATTCAGGAAAATTTCCATGGTTCTCTAGGAATTTTATGATTTTTAGTAATCTTTACTTCCTACCTCTATAATGGAACATATGATGGTTATAGAGGCTTAAGGAATTCATAAACAAATAATTAGGTATACCACGAAAATAATTGGTTTTAAATCTCCCTGCTTGTATTGCGGTGTTTGTTTTGAACATCTGCAAGAAAATAAAGGGCGCCCAGTAAAGGTTTCGCCAAGGGCGCAAGGAGACCACGCTATCGGTCTTTTGTACTGATTCCAAATCAAGATGTCAGAAAAGAATAAAAGAGACATACTTGTGAGAATCGTGAACTACATCAAATCTGGATGTCTGTTCCAAGAACTCTGCAAACGTTGGCTATCAAAGGGCAATGTTCTTAAGACTCAAGAAACGTTGGGCGATGTAAAGAGCTTTCTGAATGATTTACCACGGGCGGTATATCGCCTGTCTCTTTCCGTCCTTCGAAAAATTGTGGTTGTGGTAGTGCAACAACGAGAAATACCACAAACACCCATTCAAAAAATGCGGATTTATGTAATGGTTTGATGTCAATCTGTGTTCCCCCTTAACCGCATTTTGAATTGAGGGATGATTTTTTTTCTGAGTTAGGGTAAGAATAATTTGCTTGCCAACATCAATGAAGAAGGATGGGAGACATTTCTGACGAACTGAGCTCGCTGAACTTAACTGCCGTGAATCGCATATTTGTCCCATATGAATAGGAAACCCAGCAAAGATGGGACAGATATGCGATTCACGGCAGTTAAAGCAAGCAAACCAATCTGATTCAATTCATAGGTAGACAATTTGCAAGCCTCAGAATATAATATTCGAATAATAAAGGATATTGACGTTATAAAATGACTTAAGAATATATGACATATTAAGGGAACCGTGGGCCACTTGGCTAATTGTAAAGGGGGTCGCGATCCCGAAAAGGTTGTGAGCCACTGCTAGAATCTACTACTCTGATTCTTCTGGTGGCTTCATACCGTATGAATCACGAACATGAAATATGGACGTTAAAGGATGCTGATCGGATAGCATTCTGAGTACCGTAAAATGAGGCGTAAAAAAACAATGGGGCGAATAGAAACAAAACTCTAATAAACTTAATATTACTAGGTATAACGAATAAGTATGAATATTTAGTAAAAATGCTTGAATCAGAAAGTTGCGAGAGAGGTTCATGAAAATTCTGTCCTACATTTGTAAAAAAAATCAAGCAAAAATAGTATTCCTGCACACTTGCCTTCAAAACATTCAGCGCCTCATTATGATGTATTTGCTCCGCATGTGCTCCCAACTGTTTGAATAGAACCACTTGATCACACCCACAACAATGCACTGTGAAATTCTCCGGCAACAATCGATGCAGCTGCTCGTGGTACTTTTTCCTACGGACGCTGTTCAGCACAAGTTGGCATCCGGCACAAGTACGCATCCTTCGGCTGACTCGAGCCCTTTTGTGATAGTTGAGGGCTTTGGCAGAACTATGCGGTTTGTGGCAAACGTCGCACATGTGCCAAGCCTGCAAAGTATCAGAGTGCTTTGCTCTTTCGGGTAAGTGGACGAGCTTGGAGTGCTCTTCGAGCTCAGTTTTAGAGGAAAATTCCATTGGGCAACCACAGCATATGGCAGCATCAGGAGCTTCTAAGGTTTCTTCTGTTTCAAACTCCTCATCAATTGCTTCGAACTCTTCGTATTCTAGCTCTTCAAGAGCTTCCACTTCCATATTCTCTGATCCACATTCTTCATGCGGTTCGCAATCATCTATATGTGTAAGTTGGGGTTCTTCATCAGGATTAACATCTCCTTGCTCGTCCACTACTGAAGGTGTTATAAAAATGTTACTGTTTTCTGGAAGGTCAGTGGACACTTTTACATCTTCAACCAGATATTCCGTTTCGTAATTGGGCACATCTTGAGTTTCTTCCTGCTTCAATAGAATCTCGTTCAATTCAACATTATTCGAATCGTTCTGAGATTTTGGCAAGGGTTCCGGAATGCTGGTCTTATATTCATTAACTGAATCAGACGGAGTAATAGATTCTGTATTCAGATCCAAATTCGAAGAAGCTTCATCCTTCTCTGACGCACTTTCGGGAGTTACTGGGATTACCTCCGACTTGATAACTAGCATCGGAATTTCTAAAGCAATTGTTTCTATTGGCAAGGGCTCTTGCTGGACGTCGATTTGATTGACGACAGCTTCACAATCCCCCTTATAACCAGTATTACTGACCGCAGTCGAACTGGTCTGGCATTTATTGGCTAGGTTCAAAATTTTGCGCAATTTCCGGTCAGTTTTTCGACACTTTTCGCGAATCTTGTACGCACCCTGCAGGGCATCTAAACACTCCGTACATACAACTTCCGGCAAACCATCATCTTTGCTGACCTATAAATAAGATCCATGCATAAAATCCAGGGCAAAAGTCATATAAGATTCATGCATACTCACCGATATTCCAGTGCATTCGACGATAATCACAGAAGGAACTACCGAAAAATTTGGAATTGAATTGAACAGCGATTTGAAAGTATCACAATCATCCTCCATGCAAACGCGGCAGATATCAGTGGTATTCATTTTGTAAAGTCATGTATATTATTTATTTAACAATTAAACTCTAAACTGATAAAATGTTATGATATATTGCGTGAAATAAGTTTTTAGTTAGGTACTTATTTTCGGCATAACATTGTTTCGTGTTTACGTCGTTAATTTGGTTTTGTTTACTATATTTATTTATTTTCATTTCTTTTATTTGTGTAAATAATAACCTGTTCAGACGACTAGCGTGAAAGCAACGCCTGCGTTTCAACGTCCTTATTTTGTTTTCCGTGTTTTCCGAGGTGGATGGAATCCAACGTCCAGATTTTTTACCCACATTTAAAAATGGAGTGACTTTGTACCTTCAAATTATTTTACTGAAAAGCATGTCATGAAAAATTGTCGCATGGCATGAAAAATGTTGCACGACATGAAAAATGTTGCATGACATAATGAATGTTGCGTGACATGGAAAAAGATGATTGACATGAAAAATGTTGCAATGCATGAAAAATGTTTAATACCTTGAGAAATGTTGCGTGACATAAAAAATGTTGCATGCAATGCCAAATGTAGCAAGACTGCGTAACGTAAAGTTTGCTAAGTTGTGTGACATGAAGAGTGTTGCATACCATGGAGAATGTTGCGTGAAAAACGATGCATGACATGGGAAATGTTGCACTGCATGAAGGATGTTGCGTGACATAAAAATGTCTAATGTCTTGTAAAATGTTGCGTGACATAAAAAATGTCGCGCAACATGAAAATTGACGCGCAACATGAAAAATGTTGTGTGACATGGAGTAGTGAAAATTGACATGAATGAAAATTGCTGCTTGACATGAAAAATGTTGCATGACATGAAAAATGTTGCATGGTATAAAAATTGCTGCATGACATGAAAAATGTTACATTGCATGAAAAATGATGTGTGACATAAAAAATGTGTCATGTCTTGTAAAATGTTGCGTGACATAACAAATGTCGCGCGACATGGAAAATGTTGCGTGACATGGAAAATGTTGCATGACATGAAAATTGCTGCTTGACATGAAAAATGTTGCGTGACATGGAAAATGTAGCATGACATGAAAATCGCTGCTTGACATGAAAAATGTTGCATGACATGAAAAATGTTGCATGGAATGAAAATTGCTGCATGACATGAAAAATGTTGCATGGCATGAGAAATGATGCGTGACATAAAAAATGTTGCATGTCTTGTAAAATGTTGCGTGACATAAAAAATGTCGCGCGACATGAAAAATGTTGCGTGACATGGAAAATGTTGCATGACATGAAAATTACTGCTTGACATGAAAAATGTTGCATGACATGAAAATTGCTGCATGACATGAAAAATGATGCGTGACATGAAAAATGTTGCATGACATGAAAAATGTTGCATGGTATGAAAATTGCTACATGACATGAAAAATGTTGCATGGCATGAAAAATGATGCGTGACATAAAAAGTGTCTCATGTCTTGTAAAATGTTGCATGGCATGAAAATTGCTGCATAACATGAAAAATGTTGCATGGCATGAAAAATCATGCGTGACATAAAAAATGTCTCATATCTTGTAAAATGTTGCGTGACATAAAAAATGTCGCGTGACATGAAAAATGTTGCGTGACATGGAAAATGTTGCATGACATGAAAATTGCTGCTTGACATGAAAAATGTTGCATGACATGAAAAATGTTGCATGACATGAAAATTGCTGCATGACATGAAAAATGTTGCGTGACATAAAAAATGTCTCATGTCTTGTAAAATGTCTCATGTCTTGTAAAATGTTGCGTGACATAAAAAAATGTTGCATGACATGAAAATTGCTGCTTGACATGAAAAATGTTGAATGACATGAAAAATGTTGCATGGCATGAAAATTGCTGCATGACATGAAAAATGTTGCATGGCATGAAAAATTATGCGTGACATAAAAAATGTCTCATGTCTTGTAAAATGTTGCGTGACATAAAAAATGTCGCGTGACATGAAAAATGTTGCGTGACATGGAAAATGTTGCATGACATGAAAATTGCTGCTTGACATGAAAAATATTGCATGACATGAAAAATGTTGCATGACATGAAAATTGCTGCATGACATGAAAAATGTTGCACGGCATGAAAAATGAAGCCTGACATAGAAAATGTCTCATGTCTTGTAAAATGTTGCGTGACATAGAACATGTTGCGTGACATGGAAAATGTTGCATGACATGAAAATTGCTGCTTGACCTGAACAATGTAGCATGACATGAAAAATGTGGCATGACATAAAAAAATTCGCGCGACATTAAAAATGTTCCATGTCATGGAAAATGTTGCATGACATGAAAAACTGCTGCTTGTAATGAAAAATGTTGCATAATATGAAAATGTTGCATGGCATGAAAAATGTTGTATGAAATGAAAAATGGTGTATGATATGAAAAATGTTACATGACATGAAAAATGTGAAAAATTTTGAATGACATGAAAATTGCTGCTTGACATGAAAAATGTTTGAATGAAATGAAAAATGTTCCATGGCATGAACAATTTTGCATGACACTAAAAAAGTTGCATGACATGAAATTGCTGCATGACATGAACAATGTTGCACGTCATGAAAAATTATGCGTGACATAATAAATGACATGAAAATAGCTAATTGACATGAAAAATGTTGCATGTCATAAAAAATGCTGCATGACATGAAAAAAGTTGCATGACAGGAAAATTGATGCGTGACATAAAAATGTCGCATGTTATGTGAAATGTTACGTGACAAATCAATTGTCGCGCGTAAACATTGTTGCGTGACATAAAAAATGTTGCATGACATGAAAATTGATGCATGGCATTGAAATGTTGCACTGCAAGAAAAATGATGCTTGACATGAAAAATGCTACGTGACCTAAAAAATATCGCGACATGAAAATTCTTGCGTGACAATTAAAATGTTGCATGACATGAGAAATGTTGCATGACACACGCAGACAAACTACGTTAAAAACAAACATATTCTAGGTAAATCCAAACAATAATTCAGTTTGTTCTGGCATCAAAAATAAATATGTTTGGATCAAACATATTGTTGCATTTGAAGCGAACGAAAACTTTCTTTTGAATCAAATGTGCGTTTCAAGTTGTTTCAACCAGCTAAATGTTTGAAGCAAACATGGATATTATTGTTTTGGTTCGGCCATTCATAATATTTTCTTATCAACTCTACCAATTTTCATATTCTGGTAGCATTTGACTACCAGATTTCACAATTCCAATCGTTCATATTTCATTTACTTACCTTTCTGTACCTGAAAAACATCCTTATCATCAATTCGGAAGCAAGAAAACATTATTCCACGCTTGCTCCTGCTCCTCCGTTGACCTCCGATCTCGGATCTGATCCGAACTCGAGTTTTTGTTTACTTTTGCAAGAGCGAGCGAGGGGCTGCCCACTAGTGTACGTATAAAACAAACAGGGATTTAATTTGGTTTTAAAAATAAATATGTTTGATTCAAACATTTTACCATTTTGGAAGTAAACATGTATATTTTTGAAGCAAATGGATGAAATTTGTATCCGTGCATGTAAATTGCTGCACGACTTGAGAAATGTTGCTTAACATGAAAAATTAAAAACGTTACACAGCTTAAAAATGTTGCACCGCATGTAAAACGTTGCATGACTAAAAATTTTGCGTGCCATGAAAAATGGTGCTTGACATGAAAATTGAAGAAAATGAGTCATGTCATGTAAAATGTCTCGGCATCCACCACACACTCAAGCATAGGCTTCAAGTTAACCCTCAAGTGCATTAAATCTCTCGGCACTTTAAAATTGCGGCCTACCTACCTCGTTTTTGTTCATCATGAACATATGAAAAAATGCAATATCCACGAATTGTGAAAAACTGCCCGACAGAATCGCCTCGGCATCCACCACACACTCAAGCATAGGCTTCAAGTTAACCCTCAAGTGCATTAAATCTCTCAGCACTTTAAAATTACGGCCTACCTACCTCGTTTTTGTTCATCATGAACATATGAAAAAATGCATTAACCCTCCAATATCCACCAATTGTGAAAAACTGCCCGACAGAATCATCTCGGCATCCACCACACACTCAAGCATAGGCTTCAAGTTAACCCTCAAGTGCATTAAATCTCTCGGCACTTTAAAATTGCGGCCCACCTACCTCGTTTTTGATCATCATGAACATATGAAAAAATGCATTAACCCTCCAATATCCACCAATTGTGAAAAACTGCCCGACAGAATCACCTCGGCATCCACCACACACTCAAGCATAGGCTTCAAGTTAACCCTCAAGTGCATTAAATCTCTCGGCACTTTAAAATTGCGGCCCACCTACCTCGTTTTTGATCATCATGAACATATGAAAAAATGCATTAACCCTCCAATATCCACCAATTGTGAAAAACTGCCCGACAGAATCACCTCGGCATCCACCACACACTCAAGCATAGGCTTCAAGTTAACCCTCAAGTGCATTGAATCTCTCGGCACTTTAAAATTGCGGCCTACCTACCTCGTTTTTGTTCATCATGAACATATGAAATATTTCATTAACCCTCCAATATCCACCAATTGTGAAAAATTGCCCGACAGAATCACCTCGGCATTTACCACACACTCAAGCATAGGCTTCAAGTTAACCCTCAAGTGCATTAAATCTCTCGGCACTTTAAAATTGCGGCCCACCTACCTCGTTTTTGATCATCATGAACATATGAAAAAATGCATTAACCCTCCAATATCCACCAATTGTGAAAAACTGCCCGACAGAATCACCTCGGCATCCACCACACACTCAAGCATAGGCTTCAAGTTAACCCTCAAGTGCATTAAATCTCTCGGCACTTTAAAATTGCGGCCTACCTACCTCGTTTTTGTTCATCATGAACATATGAAAAAATGCATTAACCCTCCAATATCCACCAATTGTGAAAAACTGCCCGACAGAATCACCTCGGCATCCACCACACACTCAAGCATAGGCTTCAAGTTAACCCTCAAGTGCATTAAATCTCTCGGCACTTTAAAATTGCGGCCAACCTACCTCGTTTTTGTTCTTCATGTATATATGGAAAATTTCATTAACCCTCCAATATCCACCAATTGTGAAAATCTGCCCGACAGAATCACCTCGGCATCCACCACACACTCAAGCATAGGCTTCAAGTTAACCCTCAAGTGCATTAAATCTCTCGGCACTTTGAAATTGCGGCCTACCTACCTCGTTTTTGTTCTTCATGAACATATGAAAAAATGCATTAACCATCCAATATCCACCAATTGTGAAAAACTGCCCGACAGAATCACCTCGGCATCCACCACACACTCAAGCATAGGCTTCAAGTTAACCCTCAAGTGCATTAAATCTCTCGGCACTTTAAAATTGCGGCCTACCTACCTCGTTTTTGTTCTTCATGTATATATGGAAAATTTCATTAACCCTCCAATATCCACCAATTGTGAAAAACTGCCCGACAGAATCACCTCGGCATCCACCACACACTCAAGCATAGACTTCAAGTTAACCCTCAAGTGCATTAAATCTCTCGGCACTTTAAAATTGCGGCCAACCTACCTCGTTTTTGTTCTTCATGTATATATGGAAAATTTCATTAACCCTCCAATATCCACCAATTGTGAAAAACTGCCCGACAGAATCACCTCGGCATCCACCACACACTCAAGCATAGGCTTCAAGATAACCCTCAAGTGCATTGGATCTCTCGGCACTTTAAAATTGCGGCTTACCTACCTCGTCTTTGTTCATCATGAACATATGAAAAAATGCAATATCCACGAATTGTGAGAAACTGCCCGACAGAATCACCTCGGCATCCACCACACACTCAAGCATAGGCTTCAAGTTAACCCTCAAGTGCATTAAATCTCTCGGCACTTTAAAATTGCGGCCTACCTACCTCGTTTTTGTTCATCATGAACATATGAAAAAATGCATTAACCCTCCAATATCCATCAATTGTGAAAAACTGCCCGACAGAATCACCTCGGCATCCACCACACACTCAAGCATAGGCTTCAAGATAACCCTCAAGTGCATTGGATCTCTCGGCACTTTAAAATTGCGGCCTACCTACCTCGTTTTTGTTCATAATGAACATATGAAAAAATGCATTAACCCTCCAATATCCACCAATTGTGAAAAACTGCCCGACAGAATCACCTCGGCATCCACCACACACTCAAGCATAGGCTTCAAGTTAACCCTCAAGTGCATTAAATCTCTCGGCACTTTAAAATTGCGGCCAACCTACCTCGTTTTTGTTCTTCATGTATATATGGAAAATTTCATTAACCCTCCAATATCCACCAATTGTGAAAAACTGCCCGACAGAATCACCTCGGCATCCACCACACACTTAAGCATAGGCTTCAAGTTAACCCACAAGTGCATTAAATCTCTCAGCACTTTAAAATTGCGGCCTACCTACCTCGTTTTTGTTCATCATGAACATATGAAATATTTCATTAACCCTCCAATATCCACCAATTGTGAAAAACTGCCCGAAAGAATCACCTCGGCATCCATCACACACTCAAGCATAGGCTTCAAGTTAACCCTCAAGTGCATTAAATCTCTCGGCACTTTAAAATTGCGGCCAACCTACCTCGTTTTTGTTCTTCATGTATATATGGAAAATTTCATTAACCCTCCAATATCCACCAATTGTGAAAAACTGCCCGACAGAATCACCTCGGCATCCACCACACACTCAAGCATAGGCTTCAAGTTAACCCTCAAGTGCATTAAATCTCTCGGCACTTTAAAATTGCGGCCTACCTACCTCGTTTTTGTTCATCATGAACATATGAAAAAATGCATTAACCCTCCAATATCCACCAATTGTGAAAAATTGCCTGACAGAATCACCTCGGCATCCACCACACACTCAAGCATAGGCTTCAAGTTAACCCTCAAGTGCATTAAATCTCTCGGCACTTTAAAATTGCGGCCAACCTACCTCGTTTTTGTTCTTCATGTATATATGGAAAATTTCATTAACCCTCCAATATCCACCAATTGTGAAAAACTGCCCGACAGAATCACCTCGGCATCCACCACACACTCAAGCATAGGCTTCAAGTTAACCCACAAGTGCATTAAATCTCTCAGCACTTTAAAATTGCGGCCTACCTACCTCGTTTTTGTTCATCATGAACATATGAAATATTTCATTACCCCCCAATATCCACCAATTGTGAAAAACTGCCCGACAGAATCACCTCGGCATCCACCACACACTCAAGCATAGGCTTCAAGTTAACCCACAAGTGCATTAAATCTCTCAGCACTTTAAAATTGCGGCCTACCTACCTCGTTTTTGTTCATCATGAACATATGAAAAAATGCATTAACCATCCTATATCCACCAATTGTGAAAAACTGCCCGACAGAATCACCTCGGCATCCACCACACACTCAAGCATAGGCTTCAAGTTAACCCTCAAGTGCATTAAATCTCTCGGCACTTTAAAATTGCGGCCTACCTACCTCGTTTTTGATCATCATGAACATATGAAAAAATGCATTAACCCTCCAATATCCACCAATTGTGAAAAACTGCCCGACAGAATCACCTCGGCATCCACCACACACTCAAGCATAGGCTTCAAGTTAACCCTCAAGTGCATTGAATCTCTCGGCACTTTAAAATTGCGGCCCACCTACCTCGTTTTTGTTCTTCATGTATATATGGAAATTTTCATTAACCCTCCAATATCCACCAATTGTGAAAAACTGCCCAACAGAATCACCTCGGCATCCACCACACACTCAAGCATAGGCTTCAAGTTAACCCTCAAGTGCATTAAATCTCTCGGCACTTTAAAATTGCGGCCAACCTACCTCGTTTTTGTTCATCATGAACATATGAAAAAATGCATTAACCCTCCAATATCCACCAATTGTGAAAAACTGCCCGACAGAATCACCTCGGCATCCACCACACACTCAAGCATAGGCTTCAAGTTAACCCTCAAGTGCATTAAATCTCTCGGCACTTTAAAATTGCGGCCTACCTACCTCGTTTTTGTTCATCATGAACATATGAAAAATGCATTAACCCTCAATATCCACCAATTGTGAAAAACTGCCCGACAGAATCACCTCGGCATCCACCACACACTCAAGCATAGGCTTCAAGTTAACCCTCAAGTGCATTAAATCTCTCGGCACTTTAAAATTGCGGCCTACCTACCTCGTTTTTGTTCATCATGAACATATGAAAAATGCATTAACCCTCCAATATCCACCAATTGTGAAAAACTGCCCGACAGAATCACCTCGGCATCCACCACACACTCAAGCATAGGCTTCAAGTTAACCCTCAAGTGCATTAAATCTCTCGGCACTTTAAAATTGCGGCCTACCTACCTCGTTTTTGTTCATCATGAACATATGAAAAAGTGCATTAACCCTCCAATATCCACCAATTGTGAAAAACTGCCCGACAGAATCACCTCGGCATCCACCACACACTCAAGCATAGGCTTCAAGTTAACCCTCAAGTGCATTAAATCTCTCGGCACTTTAAAATTGCGGCCTACCTACCTCGTTTTTGTTCATCATGAATATATGAAAAATGCATTAACCCTCAATATCCACCAATTGTGAGAAACTGCCCGACAGAATCACCTTGGCATCCACCACACACTCAAGCATAGGCTTCAAGTTAACCCTCAAGTGCATTAAATCTCTCGGCACTTTAAAATTGCGGCCTACCTACCTCGTTTTTGTTCATCATGAACATATGAACAAATGCATTAACCCTCCAATATCCACCAATTGTGAAAAACTGCCCGACAGAATCACCTCGGCATCCACCACACACTCAAGCATAGGCTTCAAGTTAACCCTCAAGTGCATTAAATCTCTCGGCACTTTAAAATTGCGGCCTACCTACCTCGTTTTTGATCATCATGAACATATGAAAAAATGCATTAACCCTCCAATATCCACCAATTGTGAAAAACTGCCCGACAGAATCACCTCGGCATCCACCACACACTCAAGCATAGGCTTCAAGTTAACCCTCAAGTGCATTAAATCTCTCGGCACTTTAAAATTGCGGCATACCTACCTCGTTTTTGTTCTTCATGAACATATGAAAAAATGCATTAACCCTCCAATATCCACCAATTGTGAAAAACTGCCCGACAGAATCACCTCGGCATCCACCACACACTCAAGCATAGACTTCAAGTTAACCCTCAAGTGCATTAAATTTCTCGGCACTTTAAAATTGCGGCCAACCTACCTCGTTTTTGTTCTTCATGAACATATGAAAAAATGCATTAACCCTCCAATATCCACCAATTGTGAAAAACTGCCCGACAGAATCACCTCGGCATCCACCACACACTCAAGCATAGACTTCAAGTTAACCCTCAAGTGCATTAAATCTCTCGGCACTTTAAAATTGCGGCCTACCTACCTCGTTTTTGTTCTTCATGTATATATGGAAAATTTCATTAACCCTCCAATATCCACCAATTGTGAAAAACTGCCCGACAGAATCACCTCGGCATCCACCACACACCCAAGCATAGGCTTCAAGTTAACCCTCAAGTGCATTAAATCTCTCGGCACTTTAAAATTGCGGCCTACCTACCTCGTTTTTGTTCTTTATGTATATATGGAAAATTTCATTAACCCTCCAATATCCACCAATTGTGAAAAACTGCCCGACAGAATCACCTCGGCATCCACCACACACTCAAGCATAGGCTTCAAGTTAACCCTCAAGTGCATTAAATCTCTCGGCACTTTAAAATTGCGGCCCACCTACCTCGTTTTTGATCATCATGAACATATGAAAAAATGCATTAACCCTCCAATATCCACCAATTGTGAAAAACTGCCCGACAGAATCACCTCGGCATCCACCACACACTCAAGCATAGGCTTCAAGTTAACCCTCAAGTGCATTAAATCTCTCGGCACTTTAAAATTGCGGCCCACCTACCTCGTTTTTGATCATCATGAACATATGAAAAAATGCATTAACCCTCCAATATCCACCAATTGTGAAAAACTGCCCGACAGAATCACCTCGGCATCCACCACACACTCAAGCATAGGCTTCAAGTTAACCCTCAAGTGCATTAAATCTCTCGGCACTTTAAAATTGCGGCCCACCTACCTCGTTTTTGATCATCATGAACATATGAAAAAATGCATTAACCCTCCAATATCCACCAATTGTGAAAAACTGCCCGACAGAATCACCTCGGCATCCACCACACACTCAAGCATAGACTTCAAGTTAACCCTCAAGTGCATTAAATCTCTCGGCACTTTAAAATTGCGGCCAACCTACCTCGTTTTTGTTCATCATGTATATATGGAAAATTTCATTAACCCTCCAATATCCACCAATTGTGAAAAACTGCCCGACAGAATCACCTCGGCATCCACCACACACTCAAGCATAGGCTTCAAGTTAACCCTCAAGTGCATTAAATCTCTCGGCACTTTAAAATTGCGGCATACCTACCTCGTTTTTGATCATCATGAACATATGAAAAAATGCATTAACCCTCCAATATCCACCAATTGTGAAAAACTGCCCGACAGAATCACCTCGGCATCCACCACACACTCAAGCATAGGCTTCAAGTTAACCCTCAAGTGCATTAAATCTCTCGGCACTTTAAAATTGCGGCATACCTACCTCGTTTTTGATCATCATGAACATATGAAAAAATGCATTAACCCTCCAATATCCACCAATTGTGAAAAACTGCCCGACAGAATCACCTCGGCATCCACCACACACTCAAGCATAGACTTCAAGTTAACCCTCAAGTGCATTAAATCTCTCGGCACTTTAAAATTGCGGCCAACCTACCTCGTTTTTGTTCATCATGTATATATGGAAAATTTCATTAACCCTCCAATATCCACCAATTGTGAAAAACTGCCCGACAGAATCACCTCGGCATCCACCACACACTCAAGCATAGGCTTCAAGTTAACCCTCAAGTGCATTAAATCTCTCGGCACTTTAAAATTGCGGCATACCTACCTCGTTTTTGTTCTTCATGTATATATGGAAAATTTCATTAACCCTCCAATATCCACCAATTGTGAAAAACTGCCCGACAGAATCACCTCGGCATCCACCACACACTCAAGCATAGGCTTCAAGTTAACCCTCAAGTGCATTAAATCTCTCGGCACTTTAAAATTGCGGCCAACCTACCTCGTTTTTGTTCTTCATGTATATATGGAAAATTTCATTAACCCTCCAATATCCACCAATTGTGAAAAACTGCCCGACAGAATCACCTCGGCATCCACCACACACTCAAGCATAGGCTTCAAGTTAACCCTCAAGTGCATTAAATCTCTCGGCACTTTAAAATTGCGGCCAACCTACCTCGTTTTTGTTCTTCATGTATATATGGAAAATTTCATTAACCCTCCAATATCCACCAATTGTGAAAAACTGCCCGACAGAATCACCTCGGCATCCACCACACACTCAAGCATAGGCTTCAAGTTAACCCTCAAGTGCATTAAATCTCTCGGCACTTTAAAATTGCGGCCTACCTACCTCGTTTTTGTTCATCATGAATATATGAAATCATTAACCCTCCAATATCCACCAATTGTGAAAACTGCCCGACAGAATCACCTCGGCATCCACCACACACTCAAGCATAGGCTTCAAGTTAACCCTCAAGTGCATTAAATCTCTCGGCACTTTAAAATTGCGGCCAACCTACCTCGTTTTTGTTCTTCATGTATATATGGAAAATTTCATTAACCCTCCAATATCCACCAATTGTGAAAAACTGCCCGACAGAATCACCTCGGCATCCACCACACACTCAAGCATAGGCTTCAAGTTAACCCTCAAGTGCATTAAATCTCTCGGCACTTTAAAATTGCGGCCAACCTACCTCGTTTTTGTTCTTCATGTATATATGGAAAATTTCATTAACCCTCCAATATCCACCAATTGTGAAAAACTGCCCGACAGAATCACCTCGGCATCTACCACACACTCAAGCGCAGGCTTCAAGTTAATCCTCAAGTGCATTAAATCTCTCGGCACTTTAAAATTGCGGCCAACCTACCTCGTTTTTGTTCATCATGTATATATGGAAAATTTCATTAACCCTCCAATATCCACCAATTGTGAAAAACTGCCCGACAGAATCACCTCGGCATCCACCACACACTCAAGCATAGGCTTCAAGTTAACCCTCAAGTGCATTAAATCTCTCGGCACTTTAAAATTGCGGCCTACCTACCTCGTTTTTGTTCTTCATGTATATATGGAAAATTTCATTAACCCTCCAATATCCACCAATTGTGAAAAACTGCCCGACAGAATCACCTCGGCATCCACCACACACTCAAGCATAGGCTTCAAGTTAACCCTCAAGTGCATTAAATCTCTCGGCACTTTAAAATTGCGGCATACCTACCTCGTTTTTGTTCTTCATGTATATATGAAAAAATGCATTAACCCTCCAATATCCACCAATTGTGAAAAACTGCCCGACAGAATCACCTCGGCATCCACCACACACTCAAGCATAGACTTCAAGTTAACCCTCAAGTGCATTAAATCTCTCGGCACTTTAAAATTGCGGCCAACCTACCTCGTTTTTGTTCATCATGAATATATGAAAAAATGCATTAACCCTCCAATATCCACCAATTGTGAAAAACTGCCCGACAGAATCACCTCGGCATCCACCACACACTCAAGCATAGGCTTCAAGTTAACCCTCAAGTGCATTAAATCTCTCGGCACTTTAAAATTGCGGCCAACCTACCTCGTTTTTGTTCTTCATGTATATATGGAAAATTTCATTAACCCTTCAATATCCACCAATTGTGAAAAACTGCCCGACAGAATCACCTCGGCATCCACCACACACTCAAGCATAGGCTTCAAGTTAACCCTCAAGTGCATTAAATCTCTCGGCACTTTAAAATTGCGGCCTACCTACCTCGTTCATCATGAACATATGAAAAAATGCATTAACCCTCCAATATCCACCAATTGTGAAAAACTGCCCGACAGAATCACCTCGGCATCCACCACACACTCAAGCATAGGCTTCAAGTTAACCCTCAAGTGCATTAAATCTCTCGGCACTTTAAAATTGCGGCCTACCTACCTCGTTTTTGTTCATCATGAACATATGAAAAATTTCATTAACCCTCCAATATCCACCAATTGTGAAAAACTGCCCGACAGAATCACCTCGGCATCCACCACACACTCAAGCATAGACTTCAAGTTAACCCTCAAGTGCATTAAATCTCTCGGCACTTTAAAATTGCGGCCAACCTACCTCGTTTTTGTTCTTCATGTATATATGGAAAATTTCATTAACCCTCCAATATCCACCAATTGTGAAAAACTGCCCGACAGAATCACCTCGGCATCCACCACACACTCAAGCATAGGCTTCAAGTTAACCCTCAAGTGCATTAAATTTCTCGGCACTTTAAAATTGCGGCCAACCTACCTCGTTTTTGATCATCATGAACATATGAAAAAATGCATTAACCATCCAATATCCACCAATTGTGAAAAACTGCCCGACAGAATCACCTCGGCATCCACCACACACTCAAGCATAGGCTTCAAGTTAACCCTCAAGTGCATTAAATCTCTCGGCACTTTAAAATTGCGGCCTACCTACCTCGTTTTTGTTCATCATGAACATATGAAAAAATGCATTAACCCTCCAATATCCACCAATTGTGAAAAACTGCCCGACAGAATCACCTCGGCATCCACCACACACTCAAGCATAGGCTTCAAGTTAACCCTCAAGTGCATTAAATCTCTCGGCACTTTAAAATTGCGGCCTACCTACCTCGTTTTTGTTCATCATGAACATATGAACAAATGCATTAACCCTCCAATATCCACCAATTGTGAAAAACTGCCCGACAGAATCACCTCGGCATCCACCACACACTCAAGCATAGACTTCAAGTTAACCCTCAAGTGCATTAAATCTCTCGGCACTTTAAAATTGCGGCCTACCTACCTCGTTTTTGTTCTTCATGTGTATAAGGAAAATTTCATTAACCCTCCAATATCCACCAATTGTGAAAAACTGCCCGACAGAATCACCTCGGCATCCACCACACACTCAAGCATAGGCTTCAAGTTAACCCTCAAGTGCATTAAATCTCTCGGCACTTTAAAATTGGGGCCTGCCTGCCTCGTTTTTGTTCATCATGAACATATGAAAAATGCATTAACCCTCCAATATCCACCAATTGTGAAAAACTGCCCGACAGAATCACCTCGGCATCCACCACACACTCAAGCATAGGCTTCAAGTTAACCCTCAAGTGCATTAAATCTCTCGGCACTTTAGAATTGCGGCCTACCTACCTCGTTTTTGTTCATCATGAATATATGAAAAAATGCATTAACCATCCAATATCCACCAATTGTGAAAAACTGCCCGACAGAATCACCTCGGCATCCACCACACACTCAAGCATAGGCTTCAAGTTAACCCTCAAGTGCATTAAATCTCTCGGCACTTTAAAATTGCGGCATACCTACCTCGTTTTTGATCATCATGAACATATGAAAAAATGCATTAACCCTCCAATATCCAACACTTGTGAAAACTGCCCGACAGAATCACCTCGGCATCCACCACACACTCAAGCATAGGCTTCAAGTTAACCCTCAAGTGCATTAAATCTCTCGGCACTTTAGAATTGCGGCCTACCTACCTCGTTTTTGTTCATCATGAATATATGAAAAAATGCATTAACCATCCAATATCCACCAATTGTGAAAAACTGCCCGACAGAATCACCTCGGCATCCACCACACACTCAAGCATAGGCTTCAAGTTAACCCTCAAGTGCATTAAATCTCTCGGCACTTTAAAATTGCGGCATACCTACCTCGTTTTTGTTCTTCATGTATATATGGAAAATTTCATTAACCCTCCAATATCCACCAATTGTGAAAAACTGCCCGACAGAATCACCTCGGCATCCACCACACACTCAAGCATAGGCTTCAAGTTAACCCTCAAGTGCATTAAATCTCTCGGCACTTTAAAATTGCGGCCTACCTACCTCGTTTTTGTTCATCATGAACATATGAAATATTTCATTAACCCTCCAATATCCACCAATTGTGAAAAACTGCCCGACAGAATCACCTCGGCATCCACCACACACTCAAGCATAGGCTTCAAGTTAACCCTCAAGTGCATTAAATCTCTCGGCACTTTAAAATTGCGGCCAACCTACCTCGTTTTTGTTCTTCATGTATATATGGAAAATTTCATTAACCCTCCAATATCCACCAATTGTGAAAAACTGCCCGACAGAATCACCTCGGCATCCACCACACACTCAAGCATAGGCTTCAAGTTAACCCTCAAGTGCATTAAATCTCTCGGCACTTTAAAATTGCGGCCTACCTACCTCGTTTTTTTTTCATCATGAACATATGAACAAATGCATTAACCCTCCAATATCCACCAATTGTGAAAAACTGCCCGACAGAATCACCTCGGCATCCACCACACACTCAAGCATAGGCTTCAAGTTAACCCTCAAGTGCATTAAATCTCTCGGCACTTTAAAATTGCGGCCAACCTACCTCGTTTTTGTTCTTCATGTATGTAAGGAAAATTTCATTAACCCTCCAATATCCACCAATTGCGAAAAACTGCCCGACAGAATCACCTCGGCATCCACCACACACTCAAGCATAGGCTTCAAGTTAACCCTCAAGTGCATTAAATCTCTCGGCACTTTGAAATTGCGGCCCACCTACCTCGTTTTTGATCATCATGAACATATGAAAAAATGCTTTATCCCTCCAATATCCACCAATTGTGAAAAACTGCCCGACAGAATCACCTCGGCATCCACCACACACTCAAGCATAGGCTTCAAGTTAACCCTCAAGTGCATTAAATCTCTCGGCACTTTAAAATTGCGGCCTACCTACCTCGTTTTTGTTCATCATGAACATATGAAATATTTCATTAACCCTCCAATATCCACCAATTGTGAAAAACTGCCCGACAGAATCACCTCGGCATCCACCACACACTCAAGCATAGGCTTCAAGTTAACCCTCAAGTGCATTAAATCTCTCGGAACTTTAAAATTGCGACCCACCTACCTCGTTTTTGTTCATCATGAACATATGAAATATTTCATTAACCCTCCAATATCCACCAATTGTGAAAAACTGCCCGTCAGAATCACCTCGGCATCCACCACACACTCAAGCATAGGCTTCAAGTTAACCCTCAACTGCATTAAATCTCTCAGCACTTTAAAATTGCGGCCTACATACCTCGTTTTGTTCTTCATGATCATATGAAAAAATGCATTAACCCTCCAATATCCACCAATTGTGAAAAACTGCCCAACAGAATCACCTCGGCATCCACCACACACTCAAGCATAGGCTTCAAGTTAACCCTCAAGTGCATTAAATCTCTCGGCACTTTAAAAGAGCGGCCAACCTACCTCGTTTTGTTCTTCATGTATATATGGAAAATTTCATTAACCCTCCAATATCCACCAATTGTGAAAAACTGCCCGACAGAATCACCTCGGCATCCACCACACACTCAAGCATAGGCTTCAAGTTAACCCTCAAGTGCATTAAATCTCTCGGCACTTTAAAATTGCGGCCTACCTACCTCGTTTTTGTTCATCATGAACATATGAAAAAATGCATTAACCCTCAATATCCACCAACGGCGACAAACTGCCCGACCGAACCACCCCGGCACCCCGCACACCCTCACGCAAAGGCTTCAAGTAAACCCTCAAGTGCATTAAATCTCTCGGCACTTTAAAATTGCGGCCTACCTACCTCGTTTTGTTCTTCATGAACATATGAAAAATGCATTAACCCTCCAATATCCACCAATTGTGAAAAACTGCCCGACAGAATCACCTCGGCATCCACCACACACTCAAGCATAGGCTTCAAGTTAACCCTCAAGTGCATTAAATCTCTCGGCACTTTAAAATTGCGGCCTACCTACCTCGTTTTTGTTCATCATGAACATATAAAAAAATGCATTAACCCTCCAATATCCACCAATTGTGAAAAACTGCCCGACAGAATCACCTCGGCATCCACCACACACTCAAGCATAGGCTTCAAGTTAACCCTCAAGTGCATTAAATCTCTCGGCACGTTGAAAATGCGGCCTACCTACCTCGTTTTTGTTCTTCATGTATATATGGAAAATTTCATTAATCCTCCAATATCCACCAATTGTGAAAAACTGCCCGACAGAATCACCTCGGCATCCACCACACACTCAAGCATAGGCTTCAAGTTAACCCTCAAGTGCATTAAATCTCTCGGCACTTTAAAATTGCGGCCTACCTACCTCGTTTTTGTTCTTCATGAACATATGGAAAAATGCATTAACCTCCAATATCCACCAATTGCGAAAACCTGCCCGACAGAATCACCTCGGCATCCACCACACACTCAAGCATAGGCTTCAAGTTAACCCTCAAGTGCATTAAATCTCTCGGCACTTTAAAATTGCGGCCTACCTACCTCGTTTTTGTTCTTCATGAACATATGAAAAAATGCATTAACCCTCCAATATCCACCAATTGTGAAAAACTGCCCGACAGAATCACCTCGGCATCCACCACACACTCAAGCATAGGCTTCAAGTTAACCCTCAAGTGCATTAAATCTCTCGGCACTTTAAAATTGCGGCCTACCTACCTCGTTTTTGTTCTTCATGAACATATGAAAAAATGCATTAACCCTCCAATATCCACCAATTGTGAAAAACTGCCCGACAGAATCACCTCGGCATCCACCACACACTCAAGCATAGACTTCAAGTTAACCCTCAAGTGCATTAAATCTCTCGGCACTTTAAAATTGCGGCCTACCTACCTCGTTTTTGTTCTTCATGAACATATGAAAAAATGCATTAACCCTCCAATATCCACCAATTGTGAAAAACTGCCCGACAGAATCACCTCGGCATCCACCACACACTCAAGCATAGGCTTCAAGTTAACCCTCAAGTGCATTAAATCTCTCGGCACTTTAAAATTGCTGCCTACCTACCTCGTTTTTGTTCTTCATGTATATATGGAAAATTTCATTAACCCTCCAATATCCACCAATTGTGAAAAACTGCCCGACAGAATCACCTCGGCATCCACCACACACTCAAGCATAGGCTTCAAGTTAACCCTCAAGTGCATTAAATCTCTCGGCACTTTAAAATTGCGGCCTACCTACCTTGTTTTGTTCTTCATGTATATATGGAAAATTTCATTAACCCTCCAATATCCACCAATTGTGAAAAACTGCCCGACAGAATCACCTCGGCATCCACCACACACTCAAGCATAGGCTTCAAGTTAACCCTCAAGTGCATTAAATCTCTCGGCACTTTAAAATTGCGGCCTACCTACCTCGTTTTTGTTCTTCATGTACCCATGGAAACGTTCATCAGCCCTCCAATATCCACCAATTGTGAAAAACTGCCCGACAGAATCACCTCGGCATCCACCACACACTCAAGCATAGGCTTCAAGTTAACCCTCAAGTGCATTAAATCTCTCGGCACTTTAAAATTGCGGCATACCTACCTCGTTTTGTTCTTCATGAACATATGGAAAAATGCATTAACCCTCAATATCCACCAATTGTGAAAAACTGCCCGACAGAATCACCTCGGCATCCACCACACACTCAAGCATAGGCTTCAAGTTAACCCTCAAGTGCATTACATCTCTCGGCCCTTTAAAATTGCGGCCTACCTACCTCGTTTTTGGTCATCATGTACATATGAAAAAATGCATTAACCCTCCAATATCTACCAATTGTGAAAAACTGCCCGACAGAATCACCTCCGCATCCACCACACACTCGAGCATAGGCTTCAAGTTAACCCTCAAGTGCATTAAATCTCTCAGCACTTTAAAATTGTGGCCTACCTACCTCGTTTTTGATCATCATGTACATATGAAAAAATGCATTAACCCTCCAATATCCACCAATTGTGAAAAACTGCCCGACAGAATCACCTCCGCATCCACCACACACTCGAGCATAGGCTTCAAGTTAACCCTCAAGTGCATTAAATCTCTCGGCACTTTAAAATTGCGGCCTACCTACCTCGTTTTTGTTCTTCATGAACATATGAAAAATGCATTAACCTCCAATATCCACCAATTGTGAAAAACTGCCAGACAGAATCACCTCGGCATCCACCACACACTCAAGCATAGGCTTCAAGTTAACTCTCAAGTGCATTAAATCTCTCGGCACTTTAAAATTGCGGCCTACCTACCTCGTTTTTGTTCTTCATGAACATATGAAAAATGCATTAACCCTCAATATCCACCAATTGTGAAAAACTGCCCGACAGAATCACCTCGGCATCCACCACACACTCAAGCATAGGCTTCAAGTTAACCCTCAAGTGCATTAAATCTCTCGGCACTTTAAAATTGCGGCCTACCTACCTCGTTTTTGTTCTTCATGAACATATGAAAAATGCATTAACCCTCCAATATCCACCAATTGTGAAAAACTGCCCGACAGAATCACCTCGGCATCCACCACACACTCAAGCATAGGCTTCAAGTTAACCCTCAAGTGCATTAAATCTCTCGGCACTTTAAAATTGCGGCCTACCTACCTCGTTTTTGTTCTTCATGTATATATGGAAAATTTCATTAACCCTCCAATATCCACCAATTGTGAAAAACTGCCCGACAGAATCACCTCGGCATCCACCACACACTCAAGCATAGGCTTCAAGTTAACCCTCAAGTGCATTAAATCTCTCGGCACTTTAAAATTGCGGCCTACCTACCTCGTTTTTGTTCATCATGAACATATGAAACATTTCATTAACCCTCCAATATCTACCAATTGTGAAAATCTGCTCGACAGAATCACCTCGGCATCCACCACACACTCAAGCATAGGCTTCAAGTTAACCCTCAAGTGCATTAAATCTCTCGGCACTTTGAAATTGCGGCCTACCTACCTCGTTTTTGTTCTTCATGAACATATGAAAAAATGCATTAACCCTCCAATATCCACCAATTGTGAAAAACTGCCCGACAGAATCACCTCGGCATCCACCACACACTCAAGCATAGGCTTCAAGTTAACCCTCAAGTGCATTAAATCTCTCGGCACTTTGAAATTGCGGCCTACCTACCTCGTTTTTGTTCTTCATGAACATATGGAAAATGCATTAACCCTCAATATCAACCAATTGTGAAAAACTGCCCGACAGAATCACCTCGGCATCCACCACACACTCAAGCATAGGCTTCAAGTTAACCCTCAAGTGCATTAAATCTCTCGGCACTTTAAAATTGCGGCCTACCTACCTCGTTTTGTTCTTCATGAATATATGGAAAAATGCATTAACCCTCCAATATCCACCAATTGTGAAAAACTGCCCGACAGAATCACCTCGGCATCCACCACACACTCAAGCATAGGCTTCAAGTTAACCCTCAAGTGCATTAAATCTCTCGGCACTTTAAAATTGCGGCCTACCTACCTCGTTTTGTACTTCATGAATATATAGAAAATTTCAGTACCCCCCCAATATCCACCAATTGTGAAAAACTGCCCGACAGAATCACCTCGGCATCCACCACACACTCAAGCATAGGCTTCAAGTTAACCCTCAAGTGCATTAAATCTCTCGGCACTTTAAAATTGCAGCCTACCTACCTCGTTTTTGTTCATCATGAACATATGAAAAAATGCATTAACCCTCCAATATCCACCAATTGTGAAAAACTGCCCGACAGAATCACCTCGGCATCCACCACACACTCAAGCATAGGCTTCAAGTTAACCCTCAAGTGCATTAAATCTCTCGGCACTTTAAAATTGCGGCCTACCTACCTCGTTTTTGTTCTTCATGAACATATGAAAAATTTCATTAACCTCCAATATCCACCAATTGTGAAAACTGCCCTACAGAATCACCTCGGCATCCACCACACACTCAAGCATAGGCTTCAAGTTAACCCTCAAGTGCATTAAATCTCTCGGCACTTTAAAATTGCGGCCTACCTACCTCGTTTTTGTTCATCATGAACATATGAAAAAATGCATTAACCCTCCAATATCCACCAATTGTGAAAAACTGCCCGACAGAATCACCTCGGCATCCACCACACACTCAAGCATAGGCTTCAAGTTAACCCTCAAGTGCATTAAATCTCTCGGCACTTTAAAATTGCGGCCTACCTACCTCGTTTTTGTTCTTCATGTATATATGGAAAATTTCATTAACCCTCCAATATCCACCAATTGTGAAAAACTGCCCGACAGAATCACCTCGGCATCCACCACACACTCAAGCATAGGCTTCAAGTTAACCCTCAAGTGCATTAAATCTCTCGGCACTTTAAAATTGCGGCCTACCTACCTCGTTTTTGTTCATCATGAACATATGAAAAATTTCATTAACCCTCCAATATCCACCAATTGTGAAAAACTGCCCGACAGAATCACCTCGGCATCCACCACACACTCAAGCATAGGCTTCAAGTTAACCCTCAAGTGCATTAAATCTCTCGGCACTTTAAAATTGCGGCCTACCTACCTCGTTTTTGTTCATCATGAACATATGAAAATGCATTAACCTCCAATATCCACCAATTGTGAAAAACTGCCCGACAGAATCACCTCGGCATCCACCACACACTCAAGCATAGGCTTCAAGTTAACCCTCAAGTGCATTAAATCTCTCGGCACTTTAAAATTGCGGCCTACCTACCTCGTTTTTGTTCTTCATGAACATATGAAAAATGCATTAACCCTCCAATATCCACCAATTGTGAAAAACTGCCCGACAGAATCACCTCGGCATCCACCACACACTCAAGCATAGGCTTCAAGTTAACCCTCAAGTGCATTAAATCTCTCGGCACTTTAAAATTGCGGCCTACCTACCTCGTTTTTGTTCATAATGAACATATGAAAAAATGCATTAACCCTCCAATATCCACCAATTGTGAAAAACTGCCCGACAGAATCACCTCGGCATCCACCACACACTCAAGCATAGGCTTCAAGTTAACCCTCAAGTGCATTAAATCTCTCGGCACTTTAAAATTGCGGCCTACCTACCTCGTTTTTGTTCTTCATGTATATATGGAAAATTAACATCACCTTCAAACATCCACCAATTGTGAAAAACTGCCCGACAGAATCACCTCGGCATCCACCACACACTCAAGCATAGGCTTCAAGTTAACCCTCAAGTGCATTAAATCTCTCGGCACTTTGAAATTGCGGCCTACCTACCTCGTTTTTGTCCATCATATACATATGAAAAAATTCATTAACCCTTCAATATCTACCAACTGTGAAAAACTGCCCGACAGAATCACCTCGGCATCCACCACACACTCAAGCGTAGGCTTCAAGTTAACCCTCAAAGTGCATTAACTCTCTCGGCATTTTCAAATTGCAGCCTACCTACCTCGTTTTTGTTCTTCATGAACATATGAAAAAATGCATTAACCCTCCAATATCCACCAATTGTGAAAACTGCCCGACAGAATCAACTCGGCATCCACCACACGCTCAAGCATAGCCTTCAAGTTACGCCTCCCGCGCATTAAATCTCTCGGCACTTTAAAATTGCGGCCTACCTACCTCGTTTTTGTTCATCATGAACATATGAAAAATTTCATTAACCCTCCAATATCCACCAATTGTGAAAAACTGCCCGACAGAATCACCTCGGCATCCACCACACACTCAAGCATAGGCTTCAAGTTAACCCTCAAGTGCATTAAATCTCTCGGCACTTTAAAATTGCGGCCTACCTACCTCGTTTTTGTTCTTCATGTATATATGGAAAATTTCATTAACCCTCCAATATCCACCAATTGTGAAAAACTGCCCGACAGAATCACCTCGGCATCCACCACACACTCAAGCATAGGCTTCAAGTTAACCCTCAAGTGCATTAAATCTCTCAGCACTTTAAAATTGCGGCCTACCTACCTCGTTATTGTTCCTCATGAATATATGGAAAATTTCATTAACCCTCCAATATCCACCAATTGTGAAAAACTGCCCGACAGAATCACCTCGGCATCCACCACACACTCAAGCATAGGCTTCAAGTTAACCCTCAAGTGCATTAAATCTCTCGGCACTTTAAAATTGCGGCCTACCTACCTCGTTTTTGTTCTTCATGTATATATGGAAAATTTCATTAACCCTCCAATATCCACCAATTGTGAAAAACTGCCCGACAGAATCACCTCGGCATCCACCACACACTCAAGCATAGGCTTCAAGTTAACCCTCAAGTGCATTAAATCTCTCGGCACTTTGAAATTGCGGCCTACCTACCTCGTTTTTGTTCATCATGAACATATGAAAAATTTCATTAACCCTCCAATATCCACCAATTGTGAAAAACTGCCCGACAGAATCACCTTGGCATCCACCACACACTCAAGCATAGACTTCAAGTTAACCCTCAAGTGCATTAAATCTCTCGGCACTTTAAAATTGCGGCCTACCTACCTCGTTTTTGTTCATCATGAACATATGAAAAATTTCATTAACCCTCCAATATCCACCATTTGTGAAAAACTGCCCGACAGAATCACCTCGGCATCCACCACACACTCAAGCATAGACTACAAGTTAACCCTCAAGTGCATTAAATCTCTCGGCACTTTAAAATTGCGGCCTACCTACCTCGTTTTTGTTCTTCATGAACATATGGAAAATTTGCATTAACCCTCCAATATCCACCAATTGTGAAAAACTGCCCGACAGAATCACCTCGGCATCCACCACACACTCAAGCATAGGCTTCAAGTTAACCCTCAAGTGCATTAAATCTCTCGGCACTTTAAAATTGCGGCCTACCTACCTCGGTTTTGTTCTGCATGGAAATATGGAAAAATTCAATTATCCTCCAATATCCACCAATTGTGAAAAACTGCCCGACAGAATCACCTCGGCATCCACCACACACTCAAGCATAGGCTTCAAGTTAACCCTCAAGTGCATTAAATCTCTCGGCACTTTAAAATTGCGGCCTACCTACCTCGTTTTTGTTCTTCATGTATATATGAAAAATTTCATTAACCCTCCAATATCCACCAATTGTGAAAAACTGCCCGACAGAATCACCTCGGCATCCACCACACACTCAAGCATAGGCTTCAAGTTAACCCTCAAGTGCATTAAATCTCTCGGCACTTTAAAATTGCGGCCTACCTACCTCGTTTTGTTCTTCATGAACATATGGAAAATTTCATTAACCCTCCAATATCCACCAATTGTGAAAACTGCCCGACAGAATCACCTCGGCATCCACCACACACTCAAGCATAGGCTTCAAGTTAACCCTCAAGTGCATTAAATCTCTCGGCACTTTAAAATTGCGGCCTACCTACCTCGTTTTTGTTCTTCATGAACATATGAAAAAATGCATTAACCCTCCAATATCCACCAATTGTGAAAAACTGCCCGACAGAATCACCTCGGCATCCACCACACACTCAAGCATAGGCTTCAAGTTAACCCTCAAGTGCATTAAATCTCTCGGCACTTTAAAATTGCGGCCTACCTACCTCGTTTTTGTTCTTCATGTATATATGGAAAATTTCATTAAGTCTCCAATATCCACCAATTGTGAAAAACTGCCCGACAGAATCACCTCGGCATCCACCACACACTCAAGCATAGGCTTCAAGTTAACCCTCAAGTGCATTAAATCTCTCGGCACTTTAAAATTGCGGCCTACCTACCTCGTTTTGTTCATCATGAACATATGGAAAATTTCATTAACCCTCCAATATCCACCAATTGTGAAAAACTGCCCGACAGAATCACCTCGGCATCCACCACACACTCAAGCATAGGCTTCAAGTTAACCCTCAAGTGCATTAAATCTCTCGGCACTTTAAAATTGCGGCCTACCTACCTCGTTTTTGTTCTTCATGTATATATGGAAAATTTCATTAACCCTCCAATATCCACCAATTGTGAAAAACTGCCCGACAGAATCACCTCGGCATCCACCACACACTCAAGCATAGGCTTCAAGTTAACCCTCAAGTGCATTAAATCTCTCGGCACTTTAAAATTGCGGCCTACCTACCTCGTTTTTGTTCTTCATGTATATATGGAAAATTTCATTAACCCTCCAATATCCACCAATTGTGAAAAACTGCCCGACAGAATCACCTCGGCATCCACCACACACTCAAGCATAGGCTTCAAGTTAACCCTCAAGTGCATTAAATCTCTCGGCACTTTAAAATTGCGGCCTACCTACCTCGTTTTTGTTCTTCATGTATATATGGAAAAATGCATTAACCCTCCAATATCCACCAATTGTGAAAAACTGCCCGACAGAATCACCTCGGCATCCACCACACACTCAAGCATAGGCTTCAAGTTAACCCTCAAGTGCATTAAATCTCTCGGCACTTTAAAATTGCGGCCTACCTACCTCGTTTTTGTTCTTCATGAACATATGAAAAAATGCATAAACCCTCCAATATCCACCAATTGTGAAAAATTGCCTGACAGAATCACCTCGGCATCCACCACACACTCAAGCATAGGCTTCAAGTTAACCCTCAAGTGCATTAAATCTCTCGGCACTTTAAAATTGCGGCCTACCTACCTCGTTTTTGTTCTTCATGTATATATGGAAAATTTCATTAACCCTCCAATATCCACCAATTGTGAAAAACTGCCCGACAGAATCACCTCGGCATCCACCACACACTCAAGCATAGGCTTCAAGTTAACCCTCAAGTGCATTAAATCTCTCGGCACTTTAAAATTGCGGCCTACCTACCTCGTTTTTGTTCTTCATGAACATATGAAAAAATGCATTAACCCTCCAATATCCACCAATTGTGAAAAACTGCCCGACAGAATCACCTCGGCATCCACCACACACTCAAGCATAGGCTTCAAGTTAACCCTCAAGTGCATTAAATCTCTCGGCACTTTAAAATTGCGGCCTACCTACCTCGTTTTTGTTCTTCATGTATATATGGAAAAATGCATGAACCCGCAAAGAGCCACCAATTGTGAAAAACTGCCCGACAGAATCACCTCGGCATCCACCACACACTCAAGCATAGGCTTCAAGTTAACCCTCAAGTGCATTAAATCTCTCGGCACTTTAAAATTGCGGCCTACCTACCTCGTTTTTGTTCTTCATGAACATACGGAAAAGCTCATTAACCCTCCAATATCCACCAATTGTGAAAAACTGCCCGACAGAATCACCTCGGCATCCACCACACACTCAAGCATAGGCTTCAAGTTAACTCTCAAGTGCATTAAATCTCTCGGCACTTTAAAATTGCGGCCTACCTACCTCGTTTTTGTTCTTCATGTATATATGGAAAATTTCATTAACCCTCCAATATCCACCAATTGTGAAAAACTGCCCGACAGAATCACCTCGGCATCCACCACACTCAAGCATAGGCTTCAAGTTAACCCTCAAGTGCATTAAATCTCTCGGCACTTCAAAATTGCGGCCTACCTACCTCGTTTTTTGTTCTTCATGTAACATATGGAAAAAAATTTCCATTAACCCTCCAATATCCACCAATTGTGAAAAACTGCCCGATAGAATCACCTCGGCATCCACCAAACACTCAAGCATAGACTTCAAGTTAACCCTCAAGTGCATTAAATCTCTCGGCACTTTAAAATTGCGGCCAACCTACCTCGTTTTTGTTCTTCATGAACATATGAAAAATGCATTAACCCTCCAATATCCACCAATTGTGAAAAACTGCCCGACCGAATCACCTCGGCATCCACCACACACTCAAGCATAGGCTTCAAGTTAACCCTCAAGTGCATTAAATCTCTCGGCACTTTAAAATTGCGGCCTACCTACCTCGTTTTTGTTCATCATGAACATATGAAAAAATGCATTAACCCTCCAATATCCACCAATTGTGAAAAACTGCCCGACAGAATCACCTCGGCATCCACCACACACTCAAGCATAGGCTTCAAGTTATACCTCAAGTGCATTAAATCTCTCGGCACTTTAAAATTGCGGCCTACCTACCTCGTTTTTGTTCTTCATGTATATATGGAAAATTTCATTAACCCTCAATATCCACCAATTGTGAAAACTGCCCGACAGAATCACCTCGGCATCCACCACACACTCAAGCATAGGCTTCAAGTTAACCCTCAAGTGCATTAAATCTCTCGGCACTTTGAAATTGCGGCCTACCTACCTCGTTTTGTTCTTCATGAACATATGGAAAAATTCATTAACCCTCCAATATCCACCAATTGTGAAAAACTGCCCGACAGAATCACCTCGGCATCCACCACACACTCAAGCATAGGCTTCAAGTTAACCTCAAGTGCATTAAATCTCTCGGCACTTTAAAATTGCGGCCTACCTACCTCGTTTTTGTTCTTCATGTACATATGGAAAAATGCATTAACCTCCAATATCCACCAATTGTGAAAAACTGCCCGACAGAATCACCTCGGCATCTACCACACACTCAAGCATAGGCTTCAAGTTAACCCTCAAGTGCATTAAATCTCTCGGCACTTTAAAATTGCGGCCTACCTACCTCGTTTTTTTTCTTCATGTATATATGGAAAAATGCATTAACCCTCCAATATCCACCAATTGTGAAAAACTGCCCGACAGAATCACCTCGGCATCCACCACACACTCAAGCATAGGCTTCAAGTTAACCCTCAAGTGCATTAAATCTCTCGGCACTTTAAAATTGCGGCCTACCTACCTCGTTTTTGTTCTTCATGTATATATGGAAAAATGCATTAACCCTCCAATATCCACCAATTGTGAAAAACTGCCCGACAGAATCACCTCGGCATCCACCACACACTCAAGCATAGGCTTCAAGTTAACCCTCAAGTGCATTAAATCTCTCGGCACTTTAAAATTGCGGCCTACCTACCTCGTTTTGTTCTTCATGAACATATGGAAAAATGCATTAACACTCCAATATCCACCAATTGTGAAAAACTGCCCGACAGAATCACCTCGGCATCCACCACACACTCAAGCATAGGCTTCAAGTTAACCCTCAAGTGCATTGAATCTCTCGGCACTTTAAAATTGCGGCCTACCTACCTCGTTTTGTTCTTCATGAACATATGAAAAAATGCATTAACCCTCCAATATTCACCAATTGTGAAAAACTGCCCGACAGAATCACCTCGGCATCCACCACACACTCAAGCATAGGCTTCAAGTTAACCCTCAAGAGCATTAAATCTCTCGGCACTTTAAAATTGCGGCCTACCTACCTCGTTTTTGTTCTTCATGAACATATGAAAAATGCATTAACCCTCCAATATCCACCAATTGTGAAAAACTGCCCGACAGAATCACCTTGGCATCCACCACACACTCAAGCATAGGCTTCAAGTTAACCCTCAAGTGCATTAAATCTCTCGGCACTTTAAAATTGCGGCCTACCTACCTCGTTTTGTTCTTCATGTACATATGGAAAATTTCATTAACCCTTCAATATCCACCAATTGTGAAAAACTGCCCGACAGAATCACCTCGGCATCCACCACACACTCAAGCATAGGCTTCAAGTTAACCCTCAAGTGCATTAAATCTCTCGGCACTTTGAAATTGCGGCCTACCTACCTCGTTTTGTTCATCATGAACATATGAAAAAATGCATTAACCCTCCAATATCCACCAATTGTGAAAAACTGCCCGACAGAATCACCTCGGCATCCACCACACACTCAAGCATAGGCTTCAAGTAAACCCTCAAGTGCATTAAATCTCTCGGCACTTTGAAATTGCGGCCTACCTACCTCGTTTTGTTCTTCATGAATATATGAAAAATGCATTAACCTCCAATATCCACCAATTGTGAAAACTGCCCGACAGAATCACCTCGGCATCCACCACACACTCAAGCATAGGCTTCAAGTTAACCCTCAAGTGCATTAAATCTCTCGGCACTTTAAAATTGCGGCCTACCTACCTCGTTTTTGTTCTTCATGAACATATGAAAAAAGCATTAACCCTCCAATATCCACCAATTGTGAAAAACTGCCCGACAGAATCACCTCGGCATCCACCACACACTCAAGCATAGGCTTCAAGTTAACCCTCAAGTGCATTAAATCTCTCGGCACTTTGAAATTGCGGCCTACCTACCTCGTTTTTGTTCTTCATGAACATATGAAAAAATGCATTAACCCTCCAATATCCACCAATTGTGAAAAACTGCCCGACAGAATCACCTCGGCATCCACCACACACTCAAGCATAGGCTTCAAGTTAACCCTCAAGTGCATTAAATCTCTCGGCACTTTAAAATTGCGGCCTACCTACCTCGTTTTTGTTCTTCATGTATATATGGAAAATTTCATTAACCCTCCAATATCCACCAATTGTGAAAAACTGCCCGACAGAATCACCTCGGCATCCACCACACACTCAAGCATAGGCTTCAAGTTAATCCTCAAGTGCATTAAATCTCGGCACTTTAAAATTGCGGCATACCTACCTCGTTTTGTTCTTCATGAACATATGGAAAAATGCATTAACCCTCCAATATCCACCAATTGTGAAAACTGCCTGACAGAATCACCTCGGCATCCACCACACACTCAAGCATAGGCTTCAAGTTAACCCTCAAGTGCATTAAATTTCTCGGCACTTTAAAATTGCGGCCAACCTACCTCGTTTTTGTTCTTCATGAATATATGAAAAATAGCACTAACTCTCCGATATCCACCAATTGTGAAAAACTGCCCGACAGAATCACCTCGGCATCCACCACACACTCAAGCATAGGCTTCAAGTTAACCCTCAAGTGCATTAAATCTCTCGGCACTTTAAAATTGCGGCCTACCTACCTCGTTTTTGTTCATCATGAACATATGAAAAAATGCATTAACCCTCCAATATCCACCAATTGTGAAAAACTGCCCGACAGAATCACCTCGGCATCCACTACACACTCGAGCATAGACTTCAAGTTAACCCTCAAGTGCATTAAATCTCTCGTCACTTTAAAATTGTGTCCTACCTACCTCGTTTTTGTTCATCATGAATATATGGAAAAATGCATTAACCCTCCAATATCCACCAATTGTGAAAACTGCCCGACAGAATCACCTCGGCATCCACACACACTCAAGCATAGGCTTCAAGTTAACCCTCAAGTGCATTAAATCTATCGGCACTTTAAAATTGCGGCCTACCTACCTCGTTTTTGTTCATCATGAACATATGAAAAAATAGATTAACCCTCCAATATCCACCAATTGTGAAAAACTGCCCGACAGAATTACCTCGGCATCCACCATACACTCAAGCATAGGCTTCAAGTTAACCCTCAAGTGCATTAAATCTCTCGACACTTTAAAATTGCGGCCTACCTACCTCGTTTTTGTTCATCATGTATATATGGAAAATTTCATTAACCCTCCAATATCCACCAATTGTGAAAAACTGCCCGACAGAATCACCTCGGCATCCACCACACACTCAAGCATGGAAGGCTTCTAAGTTAACCCTCAAGTGCATTAAATCTCTCAGCACTTTAAAATTGCAGCCTACCTACCTCGTTTTTTGTTCTTCATGAACATATGAAAAAATGCATTAACCCTCCAATATCACCCAATTGTGAAAAACTGCCCGACAGAATCACCTCGGCATCCACCACACACTCAAGCATAGGCTTCAAGTTAACCCTCAAGTGCATTAAATCTCTCGGCACTTTAAAATTGCGACCCACCTACCTCGTTTTTGTTCATCATGAATATATGAAAAAATGCATTAACCATCCAATATCCACCAATTGTGAAAAACTGCCCGACAGAATCACCTCGGCATCCACCACACACTCAAGCATAGGCTTCAAGTTAACCCTCAAGTGCATTAAAGTAGTCAAAGGACTTAAAACAGGAGTGTATGGGTTGATCTACCATTCACCAAGCGTAAATGAACTAGAACTTTTGCAATACTTAGAACAAAGCTGGCTTGAGAAAAGAATTTTGGACGACAGAGGAATGAACTTCATAGCAGGTGATTTCAATATAAATTGGAAGGAATGCCAATGACAGTAGAAATCTTCGCAATGTTATGCAAGAATTTGGTCTAGATCAAGAAGGTTAAAGGAAATCACAAGGCGTACCATAAGGTCACAAACTATAATCGATTTAGTATTCTGCAATGATAATGAATTACACGTGTCTATTGATCACCCAACAACAAAATTTCCGACCATAGAAACCCTTCAGATAAATTTTAGAGGATTCTTTTGAATTTACAGAAGAGTGACTTAACTATTAAATGTTGGAAGAATTACTCAAAAAATGCGCTTTTATGTCTACTGAGAAAGTGGAATGTCAAACGACAGTGACAGACAACTAGATGAGAAAAGCAGATGAATTTAGTACAGTCCTAAAAAAGAAATTAACAAAATTCACTAGTTGTTGAAGTCAAGAATTACATACAACAATAGAAAAAAAGTAGTGCAGCTGAATTGAAAGCTTTGCAAGAGGCAAGGGATAGGGCGTATAAAGCTAGTGAGGATTGAGAGGAAGTACATTTGGCAATATTACAAAGTATTGAGGAATGATGAATATTCGTACTCAATAAGATCAGCAAAAGGCAAGAATATGCACAAAGAGAAAATAGAAGACAAAATCTCTAAAGGAAATATGCAAACAGTGGAAAACTTTGAAGTCAGCACAATGTGGAGTAATAAGAAAAAGCCTGCAAGTAGTAGTAGTTTAATAGTGAAGTTAGCCAGTAATAATGATGTGATTTGTAAAAAGGATTCAATAGTTATTTTGTTGACAGTATTCAACCAAATTAACGATTCTATTGAGAATGTGCAAGATTTACTTCGACAGTGAGAACAATTATGCTACAGAGAAATGGAAGGTGTTTCCATGAAGTCTGTATGAATCTATTTGTAAGGCTATAGACAAAATTGGTATAGTTCATCAGGAATAGATAATGTAAATTTACAAATTAGCAGATTCTTTGGAAGTTACGGGACAACATTTGTACGAAATAATCAACAGTTCTTGTATGCAGGTAGAAAGTTCCCGAGTAGTTAGAAGCAATCTACAGTGTCACCAATACCTGAAATAGCAGGAACCACAAAAGCTGAAAGAATATAGACCTATTAACACGTTACCTATTTTTGAGAAATTATTTAGAAATTGTGCAGAAACAATTGCTTGAATAATGTTTAAATAGGAGAACATTTTAATACATGAACAATCCGAAAACTTTAGACAAAACCATTTCTTGTGAATCTGCACTAAATTTATTGCTTTTTAAGTGGAAACGAATGATTGAAGAAAAGAAGACCTAATAATATTATGCTTGGATCTAAAAAGAGCCTTTGAAACTATATCCACGTGGTAATGGTATTTGAAAACAATGAATAAGAAATATATGGAATAGGAGGAAATGTTCTTAAATGGTTTGAATCTTATTTATCTGATAGAGATCAAGTGTGTCAGTATGAGAATTCTACATCGTCCGCACCCAAAACAATTGCCTTAATTGAAATTGTTCCACAGGGGTAGTGTTCTGGGACCAATTTGTTATTTTATACATTAATGATATGAAAAGACCCATTTCGTCACTGTGATATCCAATCTGTTTGCCGATGATACAGTTATATTTATTGGAGAGAGGGATGTTAAAAATAGCAATGGCTAAAATGAATGAAGATATACAAAGTTGAATAAAGTGGTTTAGAAAATTAAAAAGCTTAAACTGAATGTGCAAAAAAACCAAATGGATGTTAATAAGTAATAGAAAACAATTAAAATTATGCACAGAGTTCAAGGTCGATATTGAGGGGAGTTAAGGAAATAGAAAAGAGTAAGAGTTTTAAATACCTTGGGTTATATCGACGATAAACTTATATTTAAGGAACACATTGACGAAGTGATTAAAAATGGCCTTCAGGAAATATGGCATGATAGTTCATTTGAAGGAATCAATTGACTTTTTGGAGTAAAAATATTTCCTGTACCAAGACCTTGAAAGTAGCTCCACAGTGATTGTGTGACCTTCTGTGCTATTTTTTTATTGAGTGATATCCATTTAATTAGATTACAAAGATTACAGAACAAGTTCATGCGATACATTTCTGGTAATTGCAGTAGATATACCTCCATTTTGCATATTAGAAACCTTACAATGGTTCTCTGTGAAAGAACGAATAATGTTAAAATGTACTGACAATGATTTACAAACTTAGTAATAATCTCTTTTGCCTGAGTACTTGACCAACATAATAATACGAGGACTGACATACATACACGCGAACCCGATAGATTGATGATTTGGTATTTGTGCCGTTTACTATGACAATGACGCGCGAGAAATCTATTTATTATAGTGGCATAAGAATGTATAATCAGATGGCTAGAACTATTAAAGATGTTTAGAACTATCTCGAATTTAAAAGAAATTGCTCAATATGGATTAAAATATTATATAGGTAGTCAAAGATATGTTATTTATATATAGAGATAAAGGATTTTGTATAGAAATTATCAATTGGTAAATAAATGAAATGAATAGAAATGAATGAATTCGTCTCTCAACACTTTTCGTTGCAGCCCCACCTACACTCGTTTTTTGATCATCGCGAACATGAAAAAAAATGCATTAACCCTCAATATCCACACCAATTGTGACAAACTTTGACAGAATCACCTCAGCATCCACCACACACTCAAGCGTAGACTTCAGGTTAACCCTCAAATTGCATTAAATCTCATATGACACTTTAAAATTGCAACCCACCTACCTCGTTTTTGATCATCATAAACATATGAAAAATGCATTAACCCTCAATATCCACCGTGTGAAAAACTTGCTTACGACAGAAATCACCTCGGCATCCACCACACACTCGGCGCATAGACTTGAAGTTAACCCTCAAGTGCGTGGAAATCTCTCGGCGCTGGTGCGAGCCACCTACCTCGTTTTTGATCATCCTTGAACATATGAAAAAATGCATTAACCATCCAATATCCACCAATTGTGAAAAACTTGCCCGACAGAATCACCTCCAGCATCCACCACACACACTCAAACATAAGGCTTCCAGAACAACCCTCAAGTGCATTAAAATCTCTCGGCACTTTAAAATTTGAACCTACCTACCTCGTTTTTGTACAACATGAACATGAAAGAAAAATGCATTAACCCTCAATATCCACCAATTGTGAAAAACATGCCCGACAAGAATCACCTCGGCATTTACCACCACACCCAAGCATGGGCTGCAAGTTAACCCTCAGAGTGCATTAAATCTCTCAGCACTTTAAAAATTTGCGGCCCTACCTACCCTCGTTTTTTGTTCATAATGAACATGATGAAAAAATGCATTATTACCTCCAAGCTCCACCACTTGTGAAAAACTGCCCTACAGAATCACCTCGGCATCCACCACCACACACTCAAGCGCCGACTTCAAGTTAACCCTCAATTGCATTAAATCTCTCAACTTTAAAATTGCGGCCTACCTGCCTCGTTTTTTGTTCATCATGAACATATGAAATATTTCCTTAACCGCCTCAATATCACCAATTGCTTGAAAAACTGCCCGACAGAATCACCTCAGCATTCTGCACACACTCAAACGCAAAGGCTGGAAGTTCGCCCTCAAGTGCATTAAATCTCTCGGCACTTTAAAATTGCAGCCTACCTACCTCATTTTGTTCATCGCGAACATACTTGCCAAATATTTCATTAACCCTCAATATCCACCAATTGGCTTTGTGACAAGGTCACCTCGGCATCCACCACACACACACACTCCAAGCGCAAACTTCAAGTTAACCATCAGCTGCATTAAATCTCTCAGCACTTTTCAGGTACTGCGGCCTACATACCTCGTTTTTGTTCATAATGAACATAACAATGAAAAAATGCATTAACCCTCAACTCCACCAATTGTGAAAAACTGCCCGACATGAATCTTCCTCGGCATTCACCACACACCCAAAGCATAGGCTGCAAGTTAACCCTCAAATCCATTAAATCTCTCGGCACTTTAAAATTGCGGCCTACCTGCCTCGTTTTTGTTCACCAATGAACATGATGAAAAAATGCAGTAACCCTCAATATCCACCACTTGTGAAAAACTGCCCGACAAGAATCACCTCGGCATCCACCACACACTCGGCATGAGCTCAATTAACCTCAAGTTATTAAATCTCTCAGCACTTTAAAATTGACAGCCTACCTACCTCGTTTTTGTTCATCATGAACATATGAAAAATTCATTAACCCTCAATATCCACCAATTGTGAAAAACTGCCCGACAAGGAATCACCTCGGCATCCACCACACACTCAAGCATAGAACTGAAGTTAACCCTCAAGTGTATTAAATCTCTCAGCACTTTAAAATTGCGACCCCACCTACCTCGTTTTTGATCATCATGAACATGTGAATATCGTAAGTAACCGGCAATATCCACCGATTGCCGAAACTGCCCGACAGAATTACCTCGGCATCACCACCACACACTCAAGCATAGGCTTCAAGTTAAGCCTCAAATTAAATTAAATCTCTCAGCACTTTAAAATTGCAGCCTACCTACCTCGTTTTTGTTCATCATGAACACTTAGAAAAAAATGCGTAACCCTCAATATCCACCAATTGTGAAAAACTGCCCGACAGAATCACCTCGGCATCCACCACACACTCAAGCGTACACGGAAGAAATGAACTACCCAAAAGTGAGTTTTATTCACCCAACCTCGAACATCCGTACGGTAAGTAGGGTAAGTAGGGTCAGGCAGTTTGCCTTTACTCCCATATTAAAAAAGTACCCAGCGGAAAGTTTATTTACCCAAATGTAAGTTTGTTCACTCAATTTCGACCTGAGGTAATAAAGAGGCCAAAATTAGCTTCCCGTATTGAACTGGCGTCGTTGGATTGTTTTGGCTCTTTTTGTTTTTTGACAACAAAAGAAAAGGTAGATGAAAGAGAAGAGAAAAAATAACTCAAAATTAAGTTTAAAAATACTCTATTTTGGGTACTTTTTTTCTTCCGTGTAGGCTTCAAGTAAACCCTCAAGTGCATTTAATCTCTCGGCACTTTAAAATTGCGACCTACCTACCTCGTTTTTGTTCTTCATGTATATGATGAAAATTTCATTAATCTCTCAGATTTAATTCACTTGAGGTTAACTTGAAGCCTATGGCAGAGTGTGTGAGTGAATGCCGAGGTGATTCTGTCAGACAGTTTTCACAATTAGTGGATATTGGAGGATTAATGACATTTTCATATGTTCATGAAGAACAAAGCAGGTGAGTAGGCCGCAATTTCAAAGGGTGCCGAGAGATTTAATGCGCTTGAGGAGTTAACCCCAAATGCCTATGCCGAGTGTATAATTGGATGCCGAGGTGATTCATCAGGCAGTTTTTCAAAATTAATTGGATATTGGAGGGTTAATGCATTTTTCATATGTTCATGATGAACAAAAAACGAAGTGGGAAGTTCATTATGAACAAAGAAACGAGGTAGGAGATTTCATTATGAACAAAAACAGTGAGCCACAATTTTAAAAGTGCCGAGAAGATTTAATACTATGAGGTTAACTTGGCAAACCTAACTTGAAGTGTGGTGGATACTACCCGAGGTGATTCACAATGTCCAGGCTGATTTCACAATGGTAGTGGATATTGGAGGGTTAATGAAATTTTCCATATATACATGAAGAACAAAAACGAGGGTAGAGTTGGCTGCAATTTTAAAGAATTACTTACGAGAAGATTTTAATGCACATGAGTGTAACTTAGAGCCTGTGGCAGAGTGTGTAGTGGATGCCGAGGTGATTCTGTCAGGCAATTTTTCACAATTGGTGGATATTGGAGGGTTAATGAAATTTTCTGCATATATCATGAAAGAGGCAAAACAGGTGAGTGGGCCGCAATTTTAGAAGTGCCGAGAGATTTAATGCACTTGAAGGTTAACTTGAGGCCTATGCTTGAAGGTGTGTAGTGGATCTCGGAGTGATTCTGTCAGGCGAATTTTCCTAATTGATGGATATTGGAGGGATTAATGCATTTTTCATATATTTCATGATAAAGGCAAAAACGAAGAGGTAGGTAGGCCCGCAATTTTAAAGTGCCGAGGAAGTTTAATGCGCCCGAGTTAACTTGAAGCCTATGCTTGAGGTGTGTGGTGGATCTCGAATGATTCTGTCGGAGCAGTTTTTCACAATTGGTGGATATGTGGAGGGTTCATTGCGTTTTTCATATGTTCATGAAAGAACAAAAACGGTGGGTAGGGCGCAGTTTCAAAGTGCCGGGAAGTTTAATGCACTTGAGGGACAACTTGGAAGGCCTGGCTTTGAAGGGTGTGTGGTGGATGCCGAGGTGATTCTGTCCGGGCAGTTTTTCACAGGTGGTGGATATTGGAGGAGTTAATGCATTTTTTCCATATATTTCATGATGAATAAAAGCAGGGTGGGAAGTTCATTATGAACCACAAAAAACAGGGTAGGTAGGCCGCAATTTTGAAGTGCCGAAGATTTAATGCACTTGAGGGTTAACTTGGCAGGCTATGGCTTGAGTGTGTGGTGGATGCCGAGAGTGATTCTGCAATCGGGCAGTTTTTCTGATTAGTGGATATTGGAGGAACAATGAAATTTTCCATATAACCATAGAAGAACAAAAACGAGTGAGTTGGCCGCAATTTTTAAAGTGTCGAGAGATTTAATGCGCGCGAGGTTAACTTGAAGCCTGTGCTTGAGTGTGTGGTGGATGCCGAGGTGATTCTGTCAGGCGATTTTCTGGTGGGTGGATATTGGAGGGTTAATGAAATTCTCCATATATGTGAACAAGCAAAAACGAGGTGGAAGTGAGACCGCAATTCGAAAGTGCCGAGGAAGATTTAATGCACTTGAGGAATTTAACTTAAACCCTATGCTTGAGTGTGTGGTGGATACCGGGAGTGATTCTGTCAGGCAGTTTTCACAATGGTGGTGGATATTGGAGGGTTAATGAAATTTTCCATATATACATGAAGAACAAAAAAGCAGTGCGATTGGCCGCAATTTAAAGAAGTGCCGAGAGATTTAATGCGCCGAGGTTAACTTGAGTCACTATGCTTGACCGGCTGGTGGATGCCGAGGTGATTCTGTCAGGCAGTTTTTCACAGTTAGTGGATATTGGAGGGAGTTAATGGAAATTTTTCCTTATATACATGAAGAACAAAACAGGAGGTAGGTAGGCCACCAATTTTAAAATTCTCCGAGAGATTTAATGCGCGAGGGTTAACCCGAAGCCTTTGCTTGAGAGGTGTGTGGTGGATGCCGGGGAATGATTCTGCTCAGGCGATTTTTCACAATGGTGGTGGATGTTGGAGGGTTAATGAAAGGTACCATATATACATGCAGAAACAAAAAACGAAAGGTAGGTTGGCCCGCAATTTTAAAGTGCCGAGAAGATTTAATGCACGCCCGAGGGTTAACGGAAGCCTATGCTTGGGAGTGTGTGGTGTGATGCCGAGCAGATTCTGTCAGGCAGTTTTTCACAATTGGTGGATATTGGAGGGAGTTAATGAGGAAATTTTCCATATATGCAGAGAAGAACCTGGCTTGAGGTGGGATTGGCCGCAATTTTAAAGTGCCGAGAGATTTAATGCACTTGAGGGGTTAACTTGAGCCTATGCTTGAGTGTGTGGTGGATGCCGAGGTGATTCTGTCGGGCAGTTTTTCTGATTGGTGGATATTGGAGGGTTAATGCATTTTGTATGTTCATGATGAACTGAAGCAAGATGAATGGAGCCGCAATTTTAAAGTGCCGAGAGATTTAATGCGCTTGAGGTTAACTTTGAAACTTTGCTTGAGTGTGTGAAGTGGATGCCGAAGATGATTCTGTCAGGCAATTTTTCACAATTGAGTGGATATTGGAGGGGTTAATGAAATTTTCCATATATACATGAAGAACAAAAAACAGGTAGGTTGTGCAATTTCCAAAGTGCCAGAGAGATTTAATAATGCACTTGAGGGTGAACTTGAAACCTAATAACTTGAGTGTGCGTGGATGCCGAGGAGGTGATTCTGTCAGGGCAGTTTTTCACAATTGGGTGGATGTTGGAGGTTAATGAAATTTTCCCTTATATGCATGAAGAACAAAAACGAGGTAGGTGGTGCCGCAATTTCAAAGTGCTTGGGAAGTTTAATGCACTTGAGGGGTTAACTTGGAAGGCCTATGCTTGAGTGTGAATGGTGGATGCCGAGGTGATTCTGTCCAGGCAGTTTTTCACAATTGGTGGATATTGGAGGGTTAATGAAGTTCTCCATATATACGTAAAGAACAAAAAACAGTGGAGAGTGAGCCACCAATTTTAAAGAATGCCGAGAAGTTTAATGCACTTGAGGGGTTGACTTGAAGCCTTTAGCTTTGAGTGTGTGAGTGGATGTGAGGTGATTCTGTCAGGCAGTTTTTCTGATGGTGGTGGATATTGGAGGTTTAATGAAATTTTCCATATATATACATGAAGAACAAAAAAACGAGGCGATGAAGCCCACCCAATTTTAAAAGTGCCGAGTGATTTAATGCACTTGAGGGTGAACTTGAAGCCTATGCTTGAGTGTGAGTGGATGCTGGTGGTTCTGTCAGGCAGTTTTTTGCACAATTGGTGGATATTGGAGGGTTAATGGAAATTTTTCCATATATACGCGAAGAACAAAAAACGAAGATGAGTGAGCCGCAATTTCGAAGTGCCGAGGAGATTTAATGCGCCTTGAGGAGTTAACTTGAAGCCTGTGGCAGGTGTATGTAATTAGATGCCGAGGTGTTGATTCTGTCAGGCAGTTTTTTTCACAATTGGTGGATATTGGAGGGTTAATGGGGAAATTCTCCATATATACGTAAAGAACAAAACGAGGTACGGTAGGCCCGCAATTTTAAAGATGCCGAGAGATTTAATACGCGCCGAGGGTTAACGAAACACTTTGCTTGAGTGTGTGGTGGATGCCGGCGGTGATTTCTGTCAGGCAGTTTTTCACCGGTGTGGTGATGAATATTGGAGGTTAATAGAGGAAATTTTCCATATATACATAAAGAACAAAAACGAGTGGAGGTAGGCCGCAATTTTAAAGTGCCGAGAGATTTAATGCACTTGAGGGTTAAGCTTGAAGCCTTTGCTTGAGTGTGTGGTGGATGCCGAGGTGATTCTGTCAGGTGATTTTCACAATTGGTGGATATTGGAGGGTTGTGAAATTTTCCATATATACACCCAGAAGAACAAAAGAGAAACGAAGGTAGGTTGGCCTGCAATTTTAAAAGTATGCCGAGAAGATTTAATGCACTTGAGGTTAGCTTGGGAAGTCTATAACTTGCGACTGTGTGGTGGATGCAAAGGTGATTCTGTCAGGCAGTTTTTCTGGTGGTGGATGTGGAGGGATTAATGCATTTTTCATATGTTCATGAAGAACAAAAACAAGGTAGGTAGGTTGCAATTTCAAAGTGCCGAGAGAGATTTAATGCACTTGAGGGTTAGCAAGAAGTCTATGCTTGAGTGTGTGAAAGAGTGGATGCCGAGGTGATTCTGTCAGGCTGATTTTCGAATGAGTGGATATTGGAATTAATGCATTTCTTTCGCTGTATTCATGATGAACAAAAAACGAGGTAGGTAGGTAGGCCACAATTTCTAAAGTGCCGAGGAGATTTTAATGCGCCGAGGTTAACTTGAAGCCTTTAGCGGAGTGTGTGATGGATGCTGAGGTGATTCTTGTCGGGCAGTTTTTCACAATTGGTGGATATTGGAGGTTAATGCATTCTTCCATATGTTCATGATGAATTAAAAACGAGGTGAATGGGCCGCAATTTTAAAGTGCCGAGAAGTTTAATGCGCCTGAGGAAGTTAACTTGAAGCCTTTGCTTGAAGGCTGTGGTGGATGCCGAGGTGATTCTGTGTCAGGCAGTTTTTCAAGCACAATTGGTGGATATTGGAGATTTAATGAAATTTCTTCCATATAGTTACGCTGAAGAACAGCAAACGAGGGTAGGTTGGCCGCAATTTTTAAAGTGCCGAGGAATTTAATGCACTTGAGGGTTAACTTGAGCCCTATGCAGCAGGTGTATGGTGGATGCTGAGGTGATTCTGTCAGGCAGTTTTCACAATTGAGTGGATATTGGGAGGGATTAATGAAATTTTCCCATATATGCGCGAAGAACAAAAACGAGGTAGGTTGGCAGTGCACCAATTTTAAAGTGCCGAGAGATTTGAAGATGCACTTGAGGTTAACTTGAAGTTTCCTATGCTAGGCCATGTGAGTGGATGCCGAGGTGATTCTGTAAGGCAGTTTTCTCACAATTAGTGGATATTGGAGGGGAGTTAATGCATTTTTCATATGTTCATGATGAACAAAAAACGAAAGGTGAATAGGCCGCAATTTTAAAGTGCCGAGGAAGATTTAATGCACTTGAGGGTTAACCAAACCTTTAGCAGAGTGTGTGGTTGGATACCGAGGTGATTCTGTTTCCAGGCAGTTTTTCACAATTGGTGGATATTGGAGGGTTAATGAAATTCTTCCATATATACATGAAGAACAAAAACGAGAATTGGGATTGGCCGCAATTTTTAAAGTGCCGAGAGATTCAATGTAACATGAGGGTTAGCAGAAGTCTATGCTTGGAGTGTGTTTGGTGGATGCCGAGGTGATTCTGTCAGGCAGTTTTTTCTGAATTGGTGGATATTGGAGGTTAGTGAAATTTTCCATATATACATGGAAGAAACAAAAACAAAGTAATGGAGTTGGCCCTATAATTTTAAAGTGCCGAGAGATTTAATGCACTTGAGAGGTTAAGCTTGCGACCTATGCTTGAGTGTGTGGTGGATGTGAGGTGATTCTGTCGGGCAATTTTCACAATTGGTGGACGTGGAGGGTTAATGCATTTTTCATATATTCATGATGAACATAAAAAAACGAGAGTAGGTAAAGTTTGCAATTTCAAAGTGCCGAGAAGATTTAATGCGCTTGAGGGTTAACTTGAAGTCTATGCTTGGGTGTGTGGTGGATGCCGAGGTGATTCTGTCCGGGCAGTTTTCCCCAATTGGTGGATATTGGAGGGTTAATGAAATTTTCCATATATACATGAAGAACAAAAACAGGGTAAGAGTTGGCCCCGCAATTTTAAAGTGCCGAGAGATTTAATGCACTTGAGGGTTAACAGAGCCTATGCTTGAGTGTGTGGTGGATGCCGAGGTGATTCTTGTCAGGCAGTTTTTCACAATTGGTGGATATTGGAGGAGTTAATGAAATTTTCCATATATACATGAAGAACAAAACAGTGGTAGAGTTGGCTTCTGCAATTTTAAAGTGCCGAGAGATTTATTGACGCGAGGGTTAACTTGAAACCTATGCCTGAGTGTGTGGTGGATGCCGAGGTGATTCTTGTCGGGCAGTTTTTCACAATTGGTGGATATTGGGAGGGGTTAATGCATTTTCCATATATTCGTGAAGAACAAGCAAGAGGTAGAGTAGGCCGCAATTTCAAAGTGCCGAGAGATTTAATGCACTTGAGGGATAACTTCAAGTCTATGCTTGAGTGTGTGTGGTGGATGCCAAGGTAGTTCTGTCGGGCAGTTTTTTCACAATTGGTGGATATTGGAGGTTAATGAAAATTTTCCTTATATACGCGAAAGAACAAAAAACAGGGTAGGTAGGCCACAATTTTAAAAGTGCCAGAGATTTGTGCACTTGAGGGTTAACTTGAAGTCTATGCTTGACTGTGTGGTGGATGCCAGAACAGTTCTGTCGGGCAGTTTTTTCACTGTTAGTGGATATTGGAGGAGTTAATAAATTTTCCACTATATACATAAAGAACAAAAAACGAGGTAGGTAGGGCTGCAATTTTAAAGTGCTTTAGAGAGATTTAATGTAATTTGAGGGTTAACTTTAAGTCTATGCTTGACTGTGTGGTGGATGCTGAGGTGATTCTGTCAGACAGTTTTTCACAATTGGTGGATATTGGAGGGCGGTAAAATTTCCTTTTCCATATGTACATAAAGAACAAAAAACGAGGTAGGTAGTCAGTAAATTTTTAAAGTGCTGAGAGATTTAATGCACTTGAGGGTGAACTTGAAGTCTATGCGTTTGAAGGTGTGTGGTGGATGCCGAGGTGATTCTGTCGGGCAGTTTTTGCCACAATTGGTGGATATTGGAGGGTTAATGTAAGTTCCTTCCATATGACTCATAAAGAACAAAAATGAGGTAGGTAGGCCGCAATTTTAAAAAGTGCCGAGAGATTTAATGCACTTGAGGGTGAACTTGAAGCCTATGCTTGAGTGTGTGGTGGATGCCGAGGTGATTCTGTCGAGGCAAGTTTTTCACAATTGGTGATAATATTGGAGGATTAATGGAATTTTCCATATATACATGCAAGAACAAAAACGAGGTAGGTTGGTTTAAATTTTAAAAGCCGAGAAATTTAATGCAATTTGAGGGCTAACTTGAAGTCTATGCTCTTGAGTGTGTGGTGGATGCCGAGGTGATTCTGTCGGGCAGTTTTTCACAACAGGTGGTTGAATATTGGATGGTTAGTGAAATTCTTCTATATATACATAAAGAACAAAAAAAAAGCGAGGTGTAGGTAGGCTTCCAAATTTTAAAGTGCCGAGAGATTTAATGCACTTGAGGGTTAACTTGAAGTCTATGCTTGACTGTGTGGTGGATGCCGAGGTGATTCTGTCAGGGCAGTTTTTTCACAATTGGTGGATATTGGAGGGTTAGTAAAATTTTCCATATGTTATATACATAAAGAACAAAAAACGAGGTAGGTAGGCCGCAATTTTAAAGTGCCGAGATTTAATGCACTTGAGGGTTAACTTGAAGTCTATGCTTGACTGTGTGGTGGATGCTGAGGGTGATCTTTGTCGGGCAAATTTTCACAATTAGTGGATATTGGAGGGTTAGTAAAATTTTCCATACATACATAAAGAAATAAAACGAGGTAGGTAGGCCACATGCAATTTTAAAGTGCCGAGGAGATTTAATGCAATTTGAGGGTTAATCAGTCTATGCTTGACTGTGGTGAATGCCGAGGTGATTCTGTCGGGCAGTTTTTCACAATGGTGGTGGATATTGGAGGTTAATGAAATTCTTCATATATGCTACGAAGAACAAAAACGAGGTAGGATAGGTCGCAATTTTAAAGTGCCGATAGATTTAATGCACTTGAGGGTTAACTTGAAGTCTATAAGCTTGACTGTGTGGTGGATGCCGAGGTGATTCCTGTCGGGCAGTTTTCGCCAATTGGTGGATATTGGAGGATTAATGAAATTTCTTCCATATATACATGAAGAACAAAAACGAGGTAGGTAGGCCGGTACCTTAAAGTGCTGAGATAGGATTTAATGCAATTTGAGGGTTAACTGAAGTCTTATGCTTCCAGAGTGTGTGGTGCATGCCGAGGTGACTCTGTCATAGTTTTTCTGAATTGGTGGATATTGGAGGGTTAGTAAAATTTTCCATATATACATAAAGAACAAAAACGAGGTAGGTAGGCTGCAATTTTAAAGTGCCGATAGATTTAATGCATTTTGAGGGTTAACTTTAGAAGTCTATGCTTGACTGTGTGGTGGATGCCGAGGGTGATTCTGTCGGGCAGTTTTCGCCAATTGGTGGATATTGGAGGGATTAATGAAATTTTCCATATGTTACATGAAGAACAAAAACGAGGTAGGTAGGCTGCAATGTTTAAAGTGCTCGATAGATTTAATGCACTTTGAGGGTTAACTTGAAGTCTATGCTTGAGTGTGTGGTGGATGCCGAGGTGATTCTCGGTTGGGCAGTTTTTCACAAATTGGTAAGGATATTGGAGGGTTAGTAAAATTTTCCATATATACATGAGAAGAACAAAAACGAGGAGTAGGTAGGCCGTACCTTAAAGTGCCGAGAGATTTAATGCACTTTGAGGTTGAATTCTAGTCTATGCTTGACTGTGTGGTGGGATGCTGAGGCATTCTGTCGGGCAGTTTTTCACAATTGGTGGATATTGGAGGGTTAGTAAAAATTCTCTGTTACATACATAAAGAACAAAAACGAGGTAGGTAGGCTGCAAATTTTAAGCGCCGAGAGATTTAATGCACTTGAGGGCCAACTTGAAGTCTATGCTTGAGTGTGTGGTGGATGCCGAGGTGATTCTGTCGGGCAGTTTTTCACAATTGGCGGATATTGCGGTTAGTGAAAATTTTCCATATATATACAAAGAACAAAAAAAACGTAGTGTAGGTGAGGCCGCAATTTTAAAGTGCCGAGAGATTTCAATGCAATTTGAGGGTTAACTTGAAGTCTATGTTTGACTGTGGTGGATGCCGAGGAGTGATTCTGTCGTGGCAGTTTTTCACAATTGGTGGATATTGGAGGGTTAGTAAAATTTTCCATATATACATAAAGAACAAAAACGAGGTAGGTAGGCCGCAATTTTAAAGTGCCGAGAGATTTAATGCACTTGAGGGTTAACTTGAAGTCTATGCTTGACTGTGTGGTGGATGCCGAGGTGATTCTGTCGGGCAGTTTTTCACAATTGGTGGATATTGGAGGGTTAGTAAAATTTTCCATATATACATAAAGAACAAAAACGAGGTAGGTAGGCCGCAATTTTAAAGTGCCGAGAGATCGAATGCAATTTGAGGGTTAACTTCAAGTCTATGCTTGAGAACTGTGTGGTGGATGCCTAGGTGATTCTGTCGGGCAGTTTTTCACAATTGGTGGATATTGGAGGGTTAATGGAAATTCTTCCATATATACATGAAGAACAAAATGGTGTAGGTAGGCTGCAATTTTGAAGATGCCGATAGATTTAATGCACTTGAGGGTTAACTTGAAGTCTATGCTTGACTGTGTGGTGGATGCCGAGGTGATTCTGTCGGGCAGTTTTTCACAATTGGTGGATATTGGAGGATTAATGAAATTTTCCATATATACATGAAGAAAAACAAACAGAGGTGGGTTGGCTGCAATTTTAAAGTGCCGAGAAATTTAATACTGGCACTTGAGGAGGTTAACTTGAAGTCTATGCTTGAGTGTGTGGTGGATGCCGAGGTGATCTTGTCCGGGCAGTTTTTCACAATTGGTGGATATTGGAGGGGTTAATGATATTTTTCATATATGAACACACCGTTTCTGGTGGTGGATATTGGAGGGTTAGTAAAATTTTCCATATATACATAAAGAACAAAAACGAGGTAGGTAGGCCGCAATTTTAAAGTGCCGAGAGATTTAATGCAATAGAGGGGTAACTGGAAGTCGATGCTTGACTGTGTGGTGGATGCCGAGGTGATTCTGTCGGGCAAGCTTTTCACAATTGGTGGATATTGGAGGTTAGTAAAATTCTTCCATATATATACATGAAGAACAAAAACGAGGTAGGTAGGCCGCAATTTTAAAGTGCCGAGAGATTTAATGCACTTGAGGGTTAACTTGAAGCCCTATGCTTGAGTGTGTGGTGGATGCCGAGGTGATTCTGTCAGGTGAATTTTCTGGGTAATTGGATATTGGAGGGGTTAATGATATTTTTCATATATGAACCACCACCGCAGTTTTTCACAAGTGGTGGATATTGGAGGGTTAATGCACATGAAATTTTCCATATATACATGAAGAACAAAAAACGAGGTGAGTAGGCCGCAATTTTGAAGTGCCAAGAGATTTAATGCACGCGAGGGTTAACTTGAAGCCTATGCTTGAGTGTGTGGTGGATGCCGAGGTGATTCTGTCGGGCAATTTTTCTGATTGGTGGATATTGGAGGGTTAATGAAATTTTCCATATATACATGAAGAACAAAAACGAGGCCAGGTAGGCCGCAATTTGAAAGTGCCATGATTTTAATGCACTTGAGGTTAACTTGAGGCTATATGCTTGAGTGTGTGGTGAATGCCGAGGTGATTCTGTCGGGCAGTTTTCACAATGGTGGTGGATATTGGAGGGTTAATGAAATTTTCCATATATACATGAAGAACAAAAACGAGGTAGGTAGGCCGCAATTTTAAAGTGCCGAGAGATTTAATGCACTTGAGGTTAACTTGAAGCCTATGCTTGAGTGTGTGGTGGATGCCGAGATGATTCTGTCAGGCAGTTTTTCACAATTGGTGGATATTGGAGGGTTAATGAAATTTTCATATAAACATGAAGAACAAAAACGAGGTAGGTAGGCCGCAATTTTAAAGTGCCGAGAGATTTAATGCACTTGAGGGTTAACTTGAAGCCTATGCTTGAGTGTGTGGTGGATGCCGAGTGATTCTGTCAGGCAGATTTTCAATTGGATATTGGAGGGTTAATGATATTTTTCATATATACATGAAGAACAGAAACAGGTAGGTAGGCCGCAATTTTAAAGTGCCGAGAGATTTAATGCACTTGAGGGTTAACTTGAAGCCTATGCTTGAGTGTGTGGTGGATGCCAGACATTTTACATGACATGACTCATTTTCTTTAATTTTCATGTCAAGCACCATTTTCATAGCACGCAAAATTTTTAGTCATGCAACGTTTTACATGCGGTGCAACATTTTAATGCTGTGTAACGTTTTCATTTTCATGTTATGCAACATTTCTCATTTCGTGCAGCAATTTACATGTCATGCAACATTTCTCATGTCATGCAACATTTTAATTATCACGCAAGAATTTTCATGTCGCGATATTTTTAGGTCACGTAGCATTTTTTATGTCAAGCATCATTTTTCTTGCAGTGCAACATTTCAATGCCATGCATCAATTTTCATGTCATGCAACATTTTTTATGTCACGCAACAATGTTTACGCGCGACAATTGATTTGTCACGTAACATTGTACATAGCATGCGACATTTTTATGTCACGCATCAATTTTCCTGTCATGCATCATTTTTCATGTCATGCAACTTTTTTCATGTCATGCAGCATTTTTTATGACATGCAACATTTTTCATGTCAATTAGCTATTTTCATGTCATTTTTATGTCACATAATTTTTCATGACGTGCAACATTGTTCATGTTATGCAGCAATTTCGTGTCATGCAACTTTTTAGTGTCATGCAAAATTGTTCATGCCATGGAACATTTTCATTTCATTCAAACATTTTCATGTCAAGCAGCAATTTTCATGTCATACAACATTTTTCACGTCGCGCGACATGTTTTATGTAATATTTTACATGACATGAGACCTTTTCAGCAAATTTTTATATCATGCAACATTTTTCATGTCGCGCCACAATTTTCATGTCGAGCGACATTTTTTACGTCACGTTACATTTTACATGATATGAGCCATTTTTATGTCACGCATAATTTTTCATGTCATGCCGCCATTTGAATGTCATGCAACATTTTTCATGTCATGTAACATTTTTCATATCATACACCATTTTTCATTTCATACAACATTTTTCCTTTCATACAACATTTTTCATGCCATGCAACATTTTTCATATTAGGCAACATTTTTCATTACAAGCAGCAGTTTTTCAAGTCATGCAACATTTTCCATGTCATGCAACATTTTTAATGTCGCGCGATTATTTTTATGTCATGAAACATTTTTTATGTCATGCCACATTTTTCATGTCATGCAACATTTTTCAGGTCAAGCTGCAATTTTCATGTCATGCAACATTTTCCATGTCACGCAACATGTTTTATGTCACGCAACATTTTACAAGACATGAGACATTTTTCATGTCAAGCAACATTTTTCATGCCGTGCAACATTTTTCATGTCATGCAGCAATTTTCGTGTCATGCAACATTTTTCATGTCATGCAACATTTTTCATGTCAAGCAGCAATTTTCATGTCATGCAACATTTTCCATGTCACGCAACATTTTTCATGTCGCGCGACATTTTTTATGTCACGCAACATTTTACAAGACATGAGACATTTTTTTTGTCACGCATCATTTTTCATGTCATGCAAGCAATTTTCATGTCATGCAACATTTTTCATGTCAAGCAGCAATTTGCATGTCATGCAACATTTCCCATGTCACGCAACATTTTCATGTCGCGCGACATTTTTATATCACGCAACATTTTACAAGACATGAGACATTTTTATGTCACGCATCATTTTCCATGCCATGCAACATTTTCATGTCATGCAACAATTTTCATGCCATGCAATATTTTCATGTCATACAACATTTTCATGTTAAGCAGCAATTTTCATGTCATGCAACATTGTCCACGCAACATTTTCATGTCGTGTGACATTTTTATATCACGCAACATTTTACAAGATATGAGACATTTTTTATGTCACGCATCATTTTTCATACCATGCAGCATTTTTCATGTCATGCAGCAATTTTCATACCATGCAAGATTTTTCATGTCATGCAACATTTTTCATGTAAAGCAGCAATTTTCATGTCATGCTACATTTTCCATGTCACGCAACATTTTTCATGTTGCGTGACATTTTTTATGTCACGCAACATCCTTCATGCAGTGCAACATTTCCCATGTCATGCATCGTTTTACACGCAACATTCTCCATGGTATGCAACACTCTTCATGTCACACATCTTAGCAAACTTTACGTTACGCAGTCTTGCTACATTTGGCATTGCATGCAACATTTTTTATGTCACGCAACATTTCTCAAGGTATTAAACATTTTTCATGCATTGCAACATTTTTCATGTCAATCATCTTTTTCCATGTCACGCAACATTCATTATGTCATGCAACATTTTTCATGTCGTGCAACATTTTCCATATCGTGCAACATTTTCATGCCATGCGACAATTTTTCATGACATGCTTTTCAGTAAAATAATTTGAAGGTACAAAGTCACTCCATTTTTAAATGTGGGTAAAAAATCTGGACGTTGGATTCCATCCACCTCGAACACGAAAACAAAATAAGGACGTTGAAACGCAGGCGTTGGTTTCACGCTAGTGTTCAGACAGAGTTCTTACGTGATTTCATATTAAATGAAAATAAGATGAGTGAACTTTGCATCAAGATACTTTTATCGTGTCAAAGCAGTCACACTTTCTCTGATCCAAAATTATCGTGTAGTCAGTGTGACTTTGCTAAATCTGTCATTTGGTCATACGTGGAAGACTTGTGAAGCTAAATGTAAATCAAACACTCTGATATGATTAAAGAACATGAATCTATTCCCTATCAGGATTCAGGAATACGAGTTTTTGTTCCTACGCAATGTTGAAATAATATCTCAAAAATGAATTTATAATATTACATAACTAAAAAATATATAATATAAACAAATAATCTATTATTAACCCACTTATTAATACGATTCAGATTAATACAATACAAAAAATTGATGCTGTACACGTTTTCTGATTCCAAACTGTTTTCTTTGGGATTGTAATACTTAACGAGTGATAACTGTCAATGAATAGAAAACATAAACTTTGTGGTTTGCATGCGCGTTGGACGAAAATGGCAAACGTTGCTTGTTGAATTTTTGTCTTAAATACATCTCGAAAGCCGTGAGAAAATACTCTTTATTTATAGTTTATTTCGCAAACAAATAGGAACTCCAATTTTGATATACAATAATATATTTGGCGAGCCTTTTGCGGTAAGTAACAAACTGAATTGTATGATATTTCTGATCAATTGCTTAAAGTAAACAAAATTCAGAAAAATTGAGATACATATTTATTTCTTTGGTAACTTTAGGTATCAAAAATAACTATGCGTAGCAGAACAGAACTAGTCACACATCAGCTGGAAGGATCGGAATTCGAAGATGAATCGGACTTCGAAGATTCGGAGGAAGATTGGCGACCGGCTAAGGGAGATCAGGTAAGAACTGAAGATTATTGCACAGTGGTCCAGAGTATGCAACAGTTGATTAAAACAACAATTAGGCCGGAACAAATTTAAATTTCTTCTCTTGCTCCACTAACCATTCGATTATGAAGGGTGGACAATAAAAAATAAAAGCATAAATTGATAAAACAAAAAAAAACTCATCAGTTTTCTTAAAGAATATTTCATGAAAGTACAAAATTTTATGTTTCCGTTAAAACTTTGAAATCCTCCCTCTATTAAATAAATTTGGAGGGGGAAGAAGATAATATAATTATAATAAGAGACAAATCAGCAGTGATTTAAATTGTTCGGAGCTGTCTGCTGTTTGAATATGAATCTGAAACAATCATTTTTGCAGCAGCTGTTCTAGATTAATTTTTTTATAACAGTTGCAGTTGCTCTGTTTAAATCCAGAGAAAACTAAAAAAACAATTAATTACGAAAATTATGAGGCTCTTTATTTCTTTTTATTTGTGGTTCAGGAATAAACAAATTTAGTATAATGTAAATGGTAATTTTCTTTTAAAAATAGTGGCCACTGGTTTGATGATGCATCCTTGTAAGGGTTGCATATTATATGTTAATTCATTTTTTAGAAAACTAAGAAAATCAAAACCGTTGGCCGCGGCAGGAAATCAGCCGGTGGAAGCAAAAATGGAAGTGCTAAGCGAGGCCGTAAATCAGTCAAAAAATCAAAAAAGTCCAGTGATGAGGACCTCAGCGAAGACGATGGGATATCTGAACCAGAGATCTCTCCTGCAAAAAAGTCTAAAAAATTGGTAAGCATAAGTCCATGAAATTAATATTTTTAGTGGTTACAAAATATAGTTTTTTGGAGATTCCAACGCCGTATATCGTATTGTAGAAATCCAAATGTGGAGTACACGTAGCATATGTAACATAATGCGCATAAGTAATTTAGCAAATGTCTCTCACTTAGCTCGTATCCCATATGCTATGTGTACTTATCCCAAAAGGAATTATGACCGTATGTACTAAACTCTTGCTACGCGTTCCGCAGGCTAACAAACCAATGAACTTGGATGATTCAACAACCGATTATTCGAATGCTTCCGGTGCTCCTCAACCAACAGAAACGGTGGTTTTCAAATCGGAGCCGAATACGTCAGTATTTGGATCTATCTCGCAAGCTGTTGCTTCTCCAACGCCCAAACCTCAGCCCCTCCAACGGAAGGTCGTTACTCCTGTCAAAAGCTTTCCGGACAAGTGTGGCTTTCTGAATTTGTTCATATTCAAGGGCGATCTGAAGGATGGAATTGTTAACAATTCCCAGGTCTGTTTGTGGCGACGGGATGGCTCAAGCCTGTTGCAAAAATATCTACGGGATAAAACTGTAGACTCCGAAATCCCACAATTTAATTCTTCCATGGTGGTAAGTTTATTGCAATACCCCGAATTAAAAAAAAACATGGTTAACGTCTTCTCGTATTACATTCAAGTACTCATGTTGGGAGGACAAACGAGCCAATGAGTACGTGGAGGTCAAGGTGCGGTGCCTCGAGCAGTCCAAACAAATCCGAGTCGAACTGACAGATGTGGATGAGCTGGAGGAAAAATCGAAGGCAGAGTATGAAAACTATGTTGCCACTTATGGGGCCCCGGTGGCTTGGTCCGGCTCAGCTCAGCAGGACGATGACGATGATGATGACTGCGAGGAGGACGACATCATGGACGGGGCGGCCGGCGAGGAAGACGGCGGCGAAGGCGAAGAGTTCGACGAAGATGACGAGACTGAAGAAGTTGCACAGGAGGAATAAGTTGGCACAAGAAATCTAATCTTGAGCTGACATGAGAATCCTATTTAGTGAAAATGGCCAAACACTGGTTGGAGGCAATCCTAGTTTTTGGAATAGTGTGTGAACAATTTTGTAACTGTATGCAAACGTGCATACACTCTATTCTAACTGTTCCGTAAAGCGTACTGATTGTGCTAATCACATCGAGTAGTATTTATAGATACCAGAGTAAACATAGATCTTTCAAAGTAATAGAGCAAAGGTCCTTTCTAACGCCTTTGTAAAATAGGTCATGCATATTCGCATATTTCCACGCGACCGAACTATGTTTGTCTTGTATCTATAATTTGAAATATCTCGCAATAGTTCTAACTTATAAGTTTATAATTTTATAGAATGAATGTGCTACTTTTAGGAGAACGCAAACCGGTGATTATGAAGAACATTTTTTCTTTAATTTTATGGATTAAATTATTTTCATATGTACCAGTGTATTCGAACCGATAAAATATTCATTGTTTTAAATGGAAAAATATCAATACTGCAATATGTATAAACTAAGAATTCATGGAATAAATTTTCGTTGAAATCGAAACGAATTCATGAGTTTTGACTTCATTAGATTCCAACTGAAACTATTCACTTTGATAGATATTTTTTTGAATCGTTCTTTCATTTGAAAGGGTCGTTTACCGTGAAGTGTTACGGATCCGAAATCAAGTTTTTCAATACTTTAGACTGGCCCAGTACCTACCTGGGATATCTGTTTGGATACTGGCCTATTAGGGTATCTAAAAGAAACGCTGTGTTTGAACAGACGTGGTAAAATGAAAGATTTTCGCATATGAAGCATTTCTGTAAAATAACCCAAAATTCTAAAAAAATCAGTTTTTTCGCAGTTATTGCCACATACTGGCTATATTTCCCACATGTCAATCACTTTTCCAGTCGTTAAATATTTTTCAGATATGTATCATACAATTCGACTGGTATTATACAATAATATGATATATTATAGAACCATTCGAATACATATAATAAAAACCCGACTTAATCCACCTACAGTGAACGCAACCGTTCTTACAATTTTGAATGGTTGTGTGTGCCCAGTGCATATTACAATTTCTATGCATATGATCTTCAATTGAATATAAAATATTTAACTGATATTATCATGCGTTTATCGATTTCAAAATAAAAAAAAAGAAGGGTAAAAAGGGATATTTCTGGAAATTTAACAATTTTTAACAAAGATAAAAAGACTGCAGATTTGATTTGCCGCCTTAAATGGCAATATTACAGCTTCTGTTTAAGCCCAAAAGAGTTCAAATCGGGTCATAGACGGCTGAGATATTGGTGTGACAATTCTTCATTAGTAGTCTGAAAATATGTCTCATATTCGTATTTCACAGATATCTCTGAAACCGAATTTCCGATTGCAGAAAAAAATTAATGGGTCCAATGACAAAAACATAGCTTTCGTTTAAAGATAAAATCGCACAAATCGGTCCAAGGACGACTGAGATCTTGATGGGACATGTTTTACCAATGTGTGAAGTTGATACGTCTAATGCTTTATGTTCGTATTTCAGAGATATCTCCGGAACCCAATGTCTAATTGCAAAAACAAAATACAATGGGTTCAATGGCAAAATCATAGCTTTCGTTTAAAGATAAAATCATGCAAATTGGTTTACAGACGGCTGAGATATTCATGTGACATTATTTTGTTAGTTTTCTGAAAATACACTTCATGTTCGTATTTCTCACATATCTCTGGAACCAAATGTCCGATTAAAAAAAATTGAACTTGTACAATGACAAAGTCATAGCTTTCGTTTAGTGTTAAAATCGTGCAAATCGGTCCACGGACGGCTGAGATCTTGATGTGACATTTTTGTAACGCACACACATACGCACACACGCACACACACACATACATACATGTACGTGATTGGTATATACGACTTGGGTCTCCGAGCCTCGGATAAAAATTCGGTTTTTCAAGCGATCTTTATACCCTTCTTAGGGTGTAAGAAGTGTAAAAAGGGATATTTCTGGAAATTTAACAATTTTAAAAAAATACAAAAAAGCTGCAGATTTGATTTGCCGCCTTAAATGGCAATATTACAGCTTCTGTTTAAGCCCAAAAGAGTTCAAATCGGGTCATAGATATATTGAGGCTGAGATATTGGTGTGACAATTTTTCATTAGTAGTCTGAAAATATGTCTCATATTCGTATTTCACAGATATCTCTGAAACCGAATTTCCGATTGCAGAAAAAAATTAATGGGTCCAATGACAAAAATATAGCTTTCGTTTAGTGTTAAAATCGTGCAAATCGGTCCACGGACGGCTGAGAGCTTGATATGACATTTTTGTAACGCACACACATACGCACACACGCACACACACACACATACATACATGTGCTCAGTTCGTCGAGCTGATTTGATTGGTATATACGACTTGGGTCTCCGAGCCTCGGATAAAAAGTCGGTTTTTCAAGCGATCTTTATACCCTTCTTAGGGTGTAAAAAGGGTAAAAAGCAATTTTTTCGATGATTTTCGCTGAAAATCATCTCAAATCCGCAACATATTTTTTCCTCATGCTTTATCGAGTTGTATTCAAAAAGTTTTATTTAACGGAAGTTTTAGAGGAAACATATTGAAATGTAACAAGACTGAGGGGTTTTAGTAAACCTTAAAAACTCTCTGTAGGCCGTTCAGAACGGCCACGCTATGTTTAAAGGCAACTATTATGCAAAGTTAATGCACCTCGGATGTTAAGCCGTTAGGTCATAGTTTTTCACCTCTAGTTTAAGGATTCGTGTCGATTGAAATATTTCATCGGTGAAAATTTGACTTTTTTACTATTTAAGGAGATATTTTTAACCTAAAAATCTATTCTGATTTTTAAAAGAAAATTGAAGCAAGGTATATAAAATCCAGGCACCACATTTTTTTCTGACACTTCAAGGAAAATTTTCATATAAAAACAATTTTCATATGATCAAAGTAGCAGAAGTTATACTAAAAATACTGTTGACACCGAACATATATTTCATTTTCGACAGCGAATTCTTGTGTAACTGCATATCTCATACGTGTTTATTAAAAAAAACAGCAACCCTGTACCACTTGTTACCATAGAAACATAATTTATCGCTGGACAGGTCAAGGAATTATATTTCAATTGTGTTCAATGTTCATAATCATTTTCTGAAAGGAGGAGACTATGACACAATTTTGGACAAAAACCCTCCTCCAGCGCTACATTAGCTGGTGAGATTGGTCTACCAAATCTTCGGCCCTGTAGCAAAAAAAAACATCCAGACAAATCTGAAGTCTGGACATCAGAGGTCAACGCAACTGATCACGCTCAACTTGATTTCACTGGGCGTTACTGCCAAAGTATTTTAGTTAAACGGGGTGTTTTGAAAGGAAAATAATGCAATGGTTATTACAAGGTATTGGAGAGTCTACCACAGGTAGTTGATTGCTGTTTTAGTGTAACATTGTTGGACTTCTATTCAGACGCCATACGAGCTTTTTGTTACAGTTGGATAGCAGCCGGGCTACCAATCACCGAAAAAAAAATTATTTTGAAATTCCATGTTCTTGAATAGAGCGCATCACAGGGAGGCCTTACAAAGTATACGGAGCAAACAACGGAAGCCATCCACAGAAATTTCTATACTATCTACCAAAACTACAAAATGCCAGATAACCACGAACAGTATGCAAGTAAACTGTTATACACGGTGGGAGCATATAACAGTGGTCACATAATGCAGACGTCCATTGAGGTTCAATCAAGATTGAAATACAGAACATACATAAATACTACTTTGAACTAGTTCGTAGTTTTAATTTTTTGTTGATTTGAAATGTTAAAGAGTGATATTATGTTCTTAAATTATTATTATTAAAAAATATTTCTTCTTATTGGCAATACATCAACCACTCTGGCATACGCCGCCTCGGAGCTTAGTATTCATTTAGCACTTCCATAGTTATTAACTGCGAGGTTTATAGTCCAAGCTACCATTTTCGCATTCGTATATCATGAGGCTATGATGATACTTTATGCCCAGGGAAGGTGAGAATATTTCCTAGACAAGACCGGAAATCGAACCCAGCCACTTTTAGCATGGTCTTGCAGTGTAGCAGTGCATCTTACCGCACGGCTAAGGAAGGCTACAGATCTATTCATAATAAACCGTAAGAACATTTTAGACTGGCAGTAATTTTAATATAACTTCTACTATTTTCATCATATGAAAAATGTTTTTATATGAAAATGATTCTTAAAGCATCAGGAAAAAAGTAGTGGTTGGATTTCATATAACTTGTTTCAAAAAATTTTAAATAATCAGAAAAGGTTTTTAAGGGTTAAAATTTTACCTTAAATAGTAAAAAAGTCAAAACTTCACCGATGAAATATTTTAATCGACGAAGATCCTTAAACTAGAGGTCAACAACTATGATCTAACGACTTAACATTCGAGGTGCATTCACTTTGCATAATAGTTGCCTTTAAACATAGCGTGAACGGTGCTCAAACCATAGTTGGTGCGGCGAAGGGGAAGTCTCAACATTATCAGGGTGTCTACTCATCTGTAAAAACAAAATTGCCTGATTTTTCAAGGTTTTTTTTTTCAGGTGTTTTACATTTATTTCCAGGAAAAAACAAACGTGCCATATATAGATTTTAACAGCAAAATAATCAATTCAAAAAAGTAAATATTGCGAAAAATATTATTTTAAAGAATATTTTGGTGGCTTCACAAAAACAATGTAAATTACTTAAGAAATTCCTCCAGGAATTGCTTTAGTCATTCAATCAAAATTCCTTCAGGAATCACATAGGAAATTCCTCTAGGTATTCCTTTGAAAATCTCTCCATAGATTCCATCGGAAAATCCTCCGGATTTTAAGAATTGCTTCAGAACTTACTCCAGGATTTAATTTGAAAATTTCTTTGCTTAAAACTTTAGAAAACATCTCAAGGAATTGTTTCGGATATTCCTTTAGAGATGCATTTAGCGATTCCTTTACGATTTTTTTTAATTCCTTTATTGGGTGTTTGTACGAAAATGTATTGTGAAAATCCTTTATAAAATACTTTGCAGATTTCTTCAGATATTCTCCTGAAATTTTTTTTATGAATTTCTTTGGAAACTTTTTTTTAAAGAAACTTAAGAAAACTGCTTAAGGAAATGTTCCGGAAATATTTTTGGGAATTTCTTCAGGAAATCCTTCAGAACTTCAAACAGAACTTGATGCAAAAATAAAAGATTGCTGGGTCCATTAGGCACGTTAGGCAAATACCTTCTTTATGTCGTGGGCTGTTTTTGGGGCATTTTATGCTTAACATCCTTAACATCCGTACTCATGCCTAACGTCCTTATACCTGTTCGCGTGACCAACATCTAGTTTGTGACCAACATCTAGTTTGCTTGGACCTAGTAGGTAGTCATATGGCTACTGCTTCTGCCTCATACGCAGGAGGTCGTGGGTTCAATCCCAGGTCCGTTCCATTCTCCTACTTTGTATCTTTCTCTTTATTTCTCATGTTCTAGCAATCGCTAGAACAGGAAATGGACTTCCATACCGTTTCCATTGCTATTCCTATACCTTCAACTTGAGTATTCTAACTGTTGAAGGCTAGGTGGACTGTATGCTGCGCTGCTGGTCGGATGGATTGCCCGTTCCCCTCGTGGGACCGAGCCACGGATGGACAACACCGGTGGTTGCCGTTGCAATGGAGGCAGGTCTGGGACTGGCGATGGATGGATCGTCTCTCTGGATAGGCCGAAACGGCCGTCGAAAATTATTTAACTCTTTCAGTTGGAAAATTATTATTAACTCTGAATTGGCTCTGAAAAGAGCCGGTTGGAGTGGTGTTGAAAAGGGAGCGAACGTTGGAGCAAAACACAGAGCTACACAGTTTAGTTCTTCATTCTATGTATTAATTTTCTTCAGGATACACAAAATTTCTTCGTAGCCTCGCTGCTACCACTACCACTACGCAACGCTTGCGATATCGGGCGACGTCGGTGACGATGCATCAGCAAAAATCAGCTGCACCACCCCTCGCACACCTACGGCTGTTGCTCGACGCACAGCTGCTGATCGCCGCACGGCTGCGGGTGTCGGGTCGGTCTCGTTCTCGCTCGTTGCTGGATTCCTTTTCGGGTCTGCTGTTTCGGCTTGCTTCGTCCGTGGCGTTTGAACAACTGAATGACGGTTGCAGAACAGCGCGCTGTTTTATAGTTGAATCGAGATGACTACTGCGCTCTGATTGGTTGATTGTATCTGACCAATCACCGTACTTCATCCCGTCTTGCGGACTGAACACTAACAGTAATCTGCTAGAATTGGAAATGAACTATAGAGCTCGTTTCCTACATCCAATTATAAATTCCATCAGTTACCTTCTCCTATCTATCACATTGGCAGCTCGTTAACCAAGACGGACCTCTGCCTCTCGAACCTAACCCAAAAATTCCAACAAATTCCGCATGAACTCGTGGCAAGTGCAGAGGTATATTCGGCTTGCAGTGGGCGAGTGATTGCATCATCATTTCCTCCCCCTTCCCTACATTGACTTGCATTCTGACGTGGCAGGCGCCAGTATGACCTAACAAATGAGATCACCAGTACTTGTACATTGAAGATGTGTGCTAGTCCCAAGCAAACATCTGTTGGTTCCCTGTGCAAGAACAGCTGATCTGGTCATAATGGAGTAGCAACTACGAGCAGTCAATCAAGCTCAAGCTCAACATCTAGTTTGCTTGGACCTAGCGAGTTCAGTGCGTGATTTCTCTTGTTTCGGACAGCAGAACGATCGCGCTGTCGGCCGAAGTATTGTGTTCTGCATTGCGCAGCCGGTAATAAAAAAAAATCAGTTCAGTGCGTAATTTCTCTTGTTTCGGACAGCAAAATGATCGCGCGGTCGGCCGAAATATTGTGTTCTGCATTCCGCGGCCGGTAATAAAATTAATCAGTTCAGTGCGGGATCTCTTGTTTCGAACAGCAGAACGATCGCGCGGTCGGCCGAAATATTGTGTTCTGCATTGCGCGGCCGGTAATAAAAAATAATCAGTTCAGTGCGTGATTTCTCTTGTTTCGGACAGCAGAACGATCGCGCGGTCGGCCGAAGTATTGTGTTCTGCATTGCGCGGCCGGTAATAAAAATTAATCAGTTCAGTGCGTGATCTCTCTTGTTTCGGACAGCAGAACGATCGCGCGGTCGGCCGAAATATAAGTGTTATTTCCCATCCCATAGATCGCATCGCTTACCAAAGTGAATCCAGGTAAATTATCCTTTGTAACTAAAACGATATCCTATCCCAAGACAATCGTGGAGATGCAGAGGTATACTCGGTCTCTAGTAGCAACGAGAGTCGGACTAACAATCCTTCCAGTCCTATATGACCGTAAGGACGTGGCTGGCGCCGTTATTGACTTTAAATATTTGAGCTCCCGAAACGTGTACATTGAGAATGGGTAGCTAATCCCAAGCCTCATTCATTGTGTTCTCTGCACAATTTCGCAAGTTCAGTCAATCACGGAGTAGCAACTACGAATTGTGCGGTCGTAATGCTCATGCTCATGCTCAACATCTAGTTTGCTTGGACCTAGCAGCCAAGGAACCGGTACTATAAGTTTGTCTGTGCTATAAGTGTCAAACGGCCAAGTTATAGCCTATTCAGATTACGCCGTTTATGATCATAAATAACCCCATCCCGAGCAGGAGAAATTGGCTCAATAATACCCAGGGAATCAATATTCGAGCAACGCCTAAAAATATACCCTTTGTCATCAACAGAGTTTGTTACTGACAAACGCACCTTGCAACAAGCCCTTGTCAGAACCTGAACACAATATGACAAGAATCATTTGCCTTGCAAGCTCTGATATTTACGAGAATACGAGGTTATTTTTGTAATCAGAGTTAGATTCTCGAATATTTCCATGAAAATAGAAACTACGATAGCATAATACCGAGATTCGCTCTAGAGAGAATGCAAAATAACCGAATGAAAAGTTAGCAACAAAATTTTCTTCTTTTTTGTCGTGGACAATTTTTTTCGGATCTTTGTCATTATTATCTCCGACAAAAACAAAGCTTTATCGTTGGCAGGATTGTAAATCAATATGAGATAATTAACAAATTAAAATAATGCCCGTTCTCTCTTGGTGCCCACTACGCGATATGACGAGGTTGCATATGAGATTTCGACCCATCAGCCAAATTCTGCAAATATATTTACATTGCGTATTGCGCATTTTGTGTACAGCAATTAGTTTGCTGTATTCATAGCTAACCTTTTGTGTAGGATTCTTAGGGCCGTTTTCTTCACCTCCGCTTAACTTTTAAGCGGTGCTTACCCATACGTTTACTCCGGGTTTAAGCACTAAGCGGAGGTGAAGAAATCGGCCCTTATTCTATTTGGGCACACCGAATCAGTTAGTTCCAATTAGCATCAACGATTCGATTACTGTGTCTGGTGCAAATCACTTCTTAACACTTTATTGCCTACATTGAGGCTTTCTTCTTGACACTGATTTTTCATATATCGATTCGGACCCCCCTTATTTGATCCTATTGACTGACGAGACCCTAGTGTATAAAAATCAATGTCTGGCTTTATAATTATTTCTACCATCGTCATCGTACCTATATGCCACACACTTCTAATTCTTTCTAAAAATGAAACATCAACATGCTTGTTTGCTAAGAAATTTAATAAATCAATATTTGTTAGAATACATTTTTAATGCCGTAAAGAATATTAGCAAAGACCCAAAATAAAACTACAGAACGAATAGTACATACATATTGTCTCTACATTTATGTAACAATTTTTCATAAAACGTAAACTAATTTAGCCATTACAGAAAAAAGATTAAAATCTAATTTAAATTCATACCGGAAGCAAACAATACAGTTTTCTTGTTTTTCTTCTTTTTCGCCCCATTGCTGAGAGCAGCGCCACCCTTCTGTTTCTTAACTGTTCCGCTCTCGGTTGTGGCAAGTTCGTTGCTAAGCGAGACTTTCTCCAGTGCTGCCTCGATGGCAGATGCCAAATCAATTGTCGGTTCTGGTGCCCGAGCTTCCTCGTAATCGTCATTTTCGTCAACGTCACTTTCTGGCGAGAAACGGTGCTTGAAACTTGAAGATGATGCTGCTGAACCCATTCTGGATCCAGTCACCTGGATTATCTTTGGAGGCGGTGCCGCCAAAGGTCCAAACACGTTCAACGACCCCCCTGATGGAAGGGATGGCCATCGAGATGCTGCTGGTGAAGTGGATAACATCTACACGGAGATAAAACAAATATCATTACAAAATCAATTCCGAATAATATCCTTTGAAATTAACCTTCGACCACGACGGTCCTGATGGACATGGCGAAGCTGAAGCATCACTGGAAGTAGGGCTGGCATAAAGTGGCGGCTCACGACTGAAATCGTACGATTCGCTTGTTCCATACTGCAAAAATGTTTTTTTTTACCCATCAATGAAAACTAAGGCAAATTGACTTACCGTAGGAAAATGCTTGTTAGAATTAATATTTATTTTGGCAGAACGTGCCAAAGATTTTCCCAACTGACGTTCATTAAACTCGAAAATTTGCTTCTCCCGGATTCTCTCGGCACGATCTCTCTTCTTACGATCTTTGCGGCGGCCATTGATTTCCTCTGTAAAATTGAACAAGGAATTAGTTTAGATGGTGCTGCGCCATACGAACAATGGTGTATATTATCATAACTGTACCTTTGAACTGGATCAACACTTCGGGCGAGATTACTCCATGAACAAACTCTACCTCCACCACCTCGAACTGGGTGCAAATGGGCAAATGTTGAAGATATTTCAAACGCTTCCGCAAATCCTCAGACATGGAACTGCTGTCTTTGTGTACAATCTTGCCGGTGATTTGCTGAGGACTCCTGTCCAAGCTTCCATACATCGCCTGTAGCATGCGGGTGTTCATTGAATGCAAGTAAAGTGCCTGCCCGTCTGTGGATTGGTAGAAATAGAAGTAATCCGACGAAGCGCATGTCGATGTGGGAACAATGTCAATATCGCTCAAAGTGAAGTTGCTATCCTCGTCAATCATAAAGTCGGCGCACGTTGCTTGCTCCGCAGAAATAGCCTCTTCTGCTCCTACGCATTTTGCTGAGTTGTCTGTAAATTATTATGTAAAATTAATTTTTAGAATACAAAAGCTTTCTAATAATTATTTTTCCAATTCATGAAAAACGCATTGAAACTGATGACGATAAGTCTCAATTATGATTCTGGCAGCGCGCGTATAAGGACTTTGCTTTGGTTATTGCTATATTTTGGATGCGAGGGCTGGCAGTCGAGATATTCTACCCTCTTAATAAGGACGGGTGAGACCGGCCTGAAACGGCGAGTGGGCTAATGGCTAGGCTGTCTTCTGTCCCATAAAACCATGGCGCGCCTTGTAGCACGCCGTCCAGTCCTGCTACCCAGTTTTACCAACTGGGTGGGAGTAGGCTTGGATGATAATTCCTGACTAACGCTGATATCTGGCTTTGAACACGCAAGTGTCAACCCTCTCATGACCTTCCTGCTACCTTGGCAAACTTAGATAACCATGGGATCACAAAGGCGACTACTTCAGTGGGATTCGACGACAGCTCCAAGGGGAACCCAAACGCTATGAAAAAAAGAGAAATGCTACGAGACTACAATCGCTCCAATACAATCACCAATCTACTCAAGGAAACCCCCACTAAACAGCTGTAGAATTTCATAAAAGGTATTGACACAGCGCTAACTCAACCAGTAAGCCGGAAACCAGAAATTACACAGGAAGACGCCCAGCGGTTTCTTGCACACTACTACGATAACAAGATGAAATCGATCAGTTCATATTTTGCCATCGCAAACGGCGGACGCGTTCTTGTTCTCTCTCGCTTTCGTTAAACACAATTCGCAACCATTAAACACAATGGGAAGTGCCCGGGAAAATACACTTGTGGTCGATTTTAGTGTGCTTCCAATTCGTCCCGACGTTGGGAAAGTCAAGCATTTCTTGGATGATCAAATAAAGATCAATTATGGGGATGTGAAAAGCACTCAGTTGCATAACACTCGCAATTGTGTTCTGATAGGGCTGATAGACAAAGAAGTCGCTTTGCGCTATCAATCAGAGCACAATTGCAAGCGAATTATTGTGTGCAAAGAAAAGCAATATCAGATTCCAGTTTACGTGGATAGCGAGGCGGTAGTCGTTAGGGTTCACGATCTACCCCCGACGGTGAGCCACAGTGCCGTACATGAGCATATGCTCAAGTACGGAGAAGTGATATCTATCCGTAACGAAACATGGAAGCATTATTTTCCGGGGATTTCAAACGGTGTACTGGTATAAATTTATTCCAACACATTCCATCGTTCATAACCATTGGAGAATATAACACCATGGTAACTTACAATAATCAGCCGAAAATATGTCGCCGGTGCAATCACGCAGCGCACCCTAATAAAAAATGTACAGAAGCGAATGGCAAAATTGCAACAGTGGCCACACCGCTATCCTCAAATGACGAGTTGTTCAATCAGGCCGACTTCCCACCGATAAACAATAATGAGACGTTATCATCGCCTCCAGCTTCAAATGAAACCGCAGCAGAACAACGACCACAAAACGATGACGAGTGGACCGACGTCGAAAACAACGCATCCTATTCATCGTCCGAGTACAATGAGGTAACGCACAAACGCCAGCGATCAAAGCGAAGTAGAACGATGGAAGCGAAAAAAACGTGTACGGATCAGTGTTTCCTCAACGCTGATCAAATTGAAATAGTCGAGAAAGTGAAAAAAAATTTGGGAAATAAAAATGGAAAGGGGTTTAGTACTAAGTAGTATTAAGTGTTATCGGCTCGGTAAAGCTGGATGCGGCGAGTGAGCCTTAAATAAACAGAATGAATAAAATTTAAAATTAAAAAAACACTTTAATAAAGGCAAAAAAAAGAATGAATAAAAAAAGATGAAATCGATAAGGAAACCCCACACAGACACCCTGACCGAGTGGAAAGGCTACGAAATGGCACTCCAGGTTGAGGAAATCCTTGGAGCCCTAAGGGAGAGGAATATCTATTCCGCTCTGGGAGAAGATGGGATGTCGTACGGCATCCTGAAAAATCTCAGACTAGACATGCAAATAAAAATATGCGAAATGCCCAATGATGTATTCGTCACCGAAAATATTCCGGAAAGGTGAAGGGTCACCCAAATAAAGTGTTACAGTTAGTAAGTTAATCATTGTAATTCCTTAAAATATTACCCTATTATAAGTAATCGGCAGTCAGTGTATACAGTGTTTACCTATGAACAAGAAAGGGACATTTCGATCAAGACAGCCTGAGCTGTCAAACCGCCTCCGCTCGCCTTGCACTAGCTCACACGGATCAACTTCCGCCTCCGCGAGAAAAGAGACAGCAGCTCGGGTGAGCGGTCGATGTGTTCGGTGGGAGCAAGTCGCTCCTCGGTGCTAAAATCAACGTGTCAAAAGTGGTCTTATCCACGCAGTGGTGGAAGCTGCAGCTCAAACACGATTCGGAGAGGAACGAGCGAGTCCAAATCGGCACAAGGCCAGATTAAATACATCCGGAAATCGCGCATGATCGCCCTCCACTCGTTTCACGAAAAGGTAATTACATGGTGTCTATCTTGACCGAATTTGACACTCACGTAACGACGTGTTTCGCAGTTCGAATTAGGTGCGGAGAGTACGATTCGCCAGCAACGAACGACGAGCACACACGCGACGGCCAGTGAGTTGTCCGCCAAAGTGCAAACAGGTAAAAAATCGCTAGAATCCTCCTCTGATCAACTGCTAACGTTGTTGACATCTCGTAGAGACCTTGAGCATCCACCGGAACATCTCGCTCCCTACTCAACGAACATAGACGAATTATTACGCAGATCACCAACCGCCCGGACAAGCGTATACAGGTATAAAATCGATCTCAATGATGCCCTCTGCTCGATTGATGACGTCACTTTCCAAATTCCAGGTGCCGTGCGCACAGAAGAACCATCGTGCGCACAGAAGTACACAGAAGCTATCGAGAACCACGCAAAAGGCCTTCCACAAGAAGTAAGCCCTCATATTCTGACAACGCTTCAAGATACTAATCCCCGGTGGTAGGGCCTTTGTTTTCTATCCCTATTGGCAGCAATCGACCGAAGGAGGTTCCTCCGTCCATCGGAATTTAGGAGAAAGAGAGTCTTGCAAGGACATTCCGTCTTTCGCGCGCAGTATAATCAGTTTTGAACCCGCTCGGCTGGGTCGAGCCGAACCGTGCGGATTGGTTTTCGAACTCCGGAGCAGCTGCTAAGGCCGACTCGACCTAAGACCTCAACTTAACGACGAACATCGACCAGCGGCTGCTGGCGCCAATTGCAGTCACGCTGCTGCGGGGCGCACATCACGAACAAGCGGATTTCGAGCGGCGAGCGGTGAGCGAGCGTGTGGTAGACAAGACTGTCACGGGCCCGTGAGTAGAATGCATTTGTTCTTATATGTCGACAATCAAACGCATGATTAGAGAAGGTAGATAAGACTTATGGGTGTAGGAGAAAGGGATGCAAATCAATAAATGATTCGATACTTGTAAAATGTAACATCTGAGTCGCCATTATTTGTAAGATTACAAAAGTCAATCCCAAAAAACAAGGCCGACCCACTCAACCTCGGATATAGTCGCCCCATTGCTCTCATGAATGTGAATCTGAAGCTAATCAATTCGATGGTTACCAGCAGATTGCACGAAATAGCCCAACTTCTTCATCACCAACGCTGAACTGCTAGCCATTCTAACGGCTATTCGAGTTATCAAGAAAAAAAAACTACCACAAAGCAGTGATCTTCACTGACTCCAAGGGAGCAACAAAAAAAATGAGAACTACCTAGCGTGGGAAGACGCCAAATGCTTGAAAGAAGACAAGACACACACGATCAAACTACAATGGGTTCCCAGTCATCAAGGAATTCCGGGCAACGAAAAGGCAGATGAGGAAGCGGTACGAGCTACCCAAGGACCCCAAACAATGTTCAACTCCCTAATGCTGGGGAATGCAGTCCAACTGGCAAAATCGGAAATCTAGACAGACTGGATAGCAGAATATAGAAAGACGTCTGAAGAGAAGGGAACATGGCACCTAGAAATAATGGAAATCCCAAGCGGAAAGATCTGGTTTCACGATCTGAATCTCAACACGGAAGAAAAAATAATAATCGGTCGGATCCGAACAGGACATACTAACACAAAGGAAAGAAGACACAGGTGGGGTTGGGAAACCAACGACAGATGTGACCAATGCAACGTCAAAGAAGACCTCGAACATATACTCTACTACTGCTCCAAATTCTACGCTATAAGGGGCCCCTCTTGAGGACTGCTGGAGTACAGTTAAAGCAGCCATTAACGACGCAGCGGAGAACAACGTCGGGTATATGGGTCGAAGTCGACGGAACGATTGGTTCGACGAAGAGTGCAGACAGATTCTGGAGGAGAAGGACGCAGCGCGGGCGGTTGCGCTGCAGCAAGGTACCCGGCAGAACGTGGAACGTTATAGACGGAAGCGGAGACAACAGACCCGCCTTTTTCAGGAGAAGAAACGCCGCCTGGAAGAAGCGGAGTGCGAGGAGATGGAACAGCTGTGCCGTTCTCAAGATACACGCAAGTTCTATCAGAAGCTCAACGCATCCCGCAAAGGCTTCGTGCCGCGAGCCGAAATGTGCCGGGATAAGGATGGGAGCATCTTGACGGACGAACGTGTGGTGATCGAAAGGTGGAAGCAGCACTACGAGGAACATCTGAATGGCGCTGAGAGTACAGGCAGTGAAAGTCAAGGCAGCGGAGGAGATGACTACGTCAGTTCAGCGGACGATGGAAGCCAACCAGCCCCCACCTTGAGGGAAGTTAAGGATGCCATTCAACAGCTAAAGACCAATAAATCAGCTGGTAAGGATGGTATAGAAGCTGAGCTCATCAAGATGGGCCCGGAAAAGCTGGCCACTTGCCTGCACAAACTGATAGTCAGAATCTGGGAAACCGAACAGCTACCGGAGGAGTGGAAGGAAGGGGTTATATGCCCCATCTACAAGAAAGGCGACAAACTGGAGTGTGAGAACTTTCGAGCGATCACCATCCTTAATGCCGCCTACAAAGTGATATCCCAGATCATCTTCCGTCGTCTGTCACCATTAGTGAACGAGTTCGTGGGAAGTTATCAAGCCGGCTTCGTTGACGGCCGCTCGACAACGGACCAGATCTTTACTGTACGGCAAATCCTTCAAAAATGCCGTGAATACCAGGTCCCAACGCACCATCTGTTCGTTGATTTCAAGGCGGCATACGACAGTATAGACCGCGTAGAGCTATGGAAAATTATGGACGAGAACAGCTTCCCTGGGAAGCTTACCAGACTGATCAAAGCAACGGTGGATGGTGTGCAAAACTGTGTGAAGATTTCGGGCGAACACTCCAGTTCGTTCGAATCGCGCCGGGGACTAAGACAAGGTGATGGACTTTCCTGCCTGTTGTTCAACATTGCGCTAGAAGGTGTCATGCGGAGAGCCGGGTGTAACAGCCGGGGTACGATTTTCAACAGATCCAGTCAATTTATTTGCTTCGCGGATGACATGGACATTGTCGGCCGAACATTTGCAAAGGTGGCAGAACTGTACACCCGCCTGAAACGTGAAGCAACAAAAGTTGGACTGGTGGTGAATGCGTCAAAGACAAAGTACATGCTTGTGGGCGGAACCGAGCGCGACAGGGCCCGCCTGGGAAGCAGTGTTACGATAGACGGGGATACCTTCGAGGTGGTCGAGGAATTCGTCTACCTCGGATCCTTGCTAACGGCTGACAACAACGTTAGTCGTGAAATACGAAGGCGCATCATCTGTGGAAGTCGGGCCTACTACGGGCTCCAGAAGAAACTGCGGTCGAAAAAGATTCGCCACCGCACCAAATGTGTCATGTACAAGACGTTAATAAGACCGGTAGTCCTCTACGGACATGAAACATGGACAATGCTCGAGGAGGACTTGCAAGCACTCGGAGTATTCGAGAGACAGGTGCTTAGGACCATCTTTGGCGGTGTGCAAGAAGACGGTGTGTGGCGGCGAAGAATGAACCATGAGCTCGCCCAACTCTACGGCGAACCCAGTATCCAGAAGGTGGCTAAAGCCGGAAGGGTACGATGGGCAGGACATGTTGCAAGAATGCCGGACAGCAACCCTGCAAAGATGGTGTTCGCTTCCGATCCGGCAGGTACGAGACGGCGTGGAGCGCAGCGAGCGAGATGGGCAGACCAGGTGCAGAACGACTTGGCGAGCGTGGGGCGTATCCGAGGATGGAGAGATGCGGCCTCGAACCGTGCATTGTGGCGTCAAATTGTTGATTCAGTGTTATCTGTTTAGATGTTAACTAAATAATATATATATAAGAGCTGAGTTCACCATCCTAGAATACTGCAAACCACTTACGATCATCCTTAAGGATAACAACGAAACGGACCTGAAAGAAATAACATCCTTCAGCAAGGCAGTCAAAATCCAAATCTAAGCACAAACCACCCAACATCCTAGAAACCCAATCCTACGGAACACGGCAACACCAGGGGCGAAAATGCCTCCACGTGTTCAAGACAGCGAGCAGAATTCTAAACTACCAGATCAAACGTAGTAAAAGAGCTTGCTTTGAGGAGCTGTGTAGAATGCCTAGTGACACTCCATGGGGCGAACCACACAGGATAGTGATGGCTAGGACCAATAGCACACCTTCTAAAAAGTCCCCGGAGAAGTTAGCCATCGGGCTGGCCCGTTACACCGTACGAGTCAGTTGACGTAGTACCACTAGTGACTAATGTCGAGCTTATCGTCGCTGCAAGAAAACTTAAAATGAACAAGGCACCAGGTGCATAGTCAGGATTTTATATTAAATAAAAATATTATAATAAATGAAAATCATCTTATGAGTGCACTTTGACAGCAAGATACTCTTTATCACGTCATAAAGTTTGTAATCTGAACAGGATGTAAATCAGTATGAAGAACTTTTGTTTTAAATTTTTTTTTTTTTGATACGTCAAAAAGTTATCCGGGAGTGGGAAGTTCAGTTTTCTAGAGATATTTAAAAAGAATGTATTTGACGCATATCTTACCTCCAACAACAAATCCCGAAGCTTCATCATGAAGGGATTGATTGGTATGTTTTTGCTTCACAGCCAATTCAACACCACTGCACATTAATGTTTTTTCCCTGCGTTCCTTCAATTGTTCGAGCGCTTGTTGTACGAAAATGTTCTCCGGGCAATCAACACCATCAACCACAATTTGGTTAACCAGTTCCTGTTGCTCGCGTTCAATGATTTTCAGAATTTCTGTCGGGCCACTCAGTAGCAGCTTGGTGAGGATAGTTTTATCAATGTCAGGATCAAACATAGGAACTTCTAGATTTTTATTCACAGCGTCAGACGCAATCTCAGCAATTGAGGAGGTCTTCGCACGGCGCATCAACTGGAAAGTCACTGTTTCCCCGACGGTGTACGAGTGGAACGGTTTCAATACGCTACTTCTCAGATCAGGAAGATGGATCGCATCATAGCAGATGGGACATTTGCGCCAAGTCTTGTCAGACAGAGCAAGATAGTGCAAAATGCATGGCCAGCAGTAAATGTGACCACATTTTGTCATTTTGGCGGCAACTGGCGGGTACAAGCAAATGGGACATTGCGACTCTTCGGAGCTAAAGATATGAATCTGCTCGATTTTTGTCCACTCCACCAGGTTATCAGGAGATGCTAGAACAACCGTATAGTCCTCACCAGCACGTACGACAAACTGACAGTTTGCCTGCAAGTACTGCTCCTTGTTGTAGGTAACCTTCTTGACATAGCTACGATTGTTTCCCGTCTTGCTAAAATGGATCGGCTGGTCACGCTCACGAGGCGTATAATGGAAGTTCAACAAGTGGTTCAAACTTTGTTTCTTCGAACCAGGTGAGAACACCGAGTGTAGTTCATGCCTTGCAGTGCCATATTCACCGCCGGCATACAATGCTAGCCCGGCTCCTTCGTAGTCGTCGTCGTACTGATTAGTTGGGTCAAGTGCCGAAATTGCAGTCTCCGGATACAGCGGACCAGCTGCTTCCGGGCGCTGCTTCGAGCGCTTGTCATAGTTAAAGTTGGTTTGGGCACGAGTCTTTCCGGCTGGTGTTGCTTTGCCGCTGGAGCTTCGAAGATTTTCCGATTTGTAGCCACTCGAGCTCGTTTGTTCACGTCTCTTGGAATTGCGTGGCCACTTGGTTGAGATATCTGCAAGTATTGTGAGAAAAACTTGTTGTGACACTTGCGCTATGTTAATGTTGGCTGAGCGAGGAAATCACAATATTTTTTTCCATCTTGGGCGACACGAATATCAAATCAAGTTATTTTATACAAGCATAATTAGAAGAAAAAGGACAAAAAAATACGAAGACTGACGATATTCATATTTCACGTAAAATACGAATAAAACAGAACAAATTAAAATTTCAAACAAACAATTATTAGCTTTTATGCGCGTTTATGTTCAAGTTAAAATATAATTGCAATGTATCAAATTAGTTTTAAAATTTATTTGCTGAAAAGAATATAACCTTATTTTGTTTGATGAAGCAACTACGCAATTGAAAATTTCCTCAATGTGCACAAAAAAGTAAACTACTCACCTTGATTTTTCTTGGAATCAGAATTCTGTCCCTTGGACAGAGACTGACTCGCAAAGCGATGATTTTTCTCCATTGGCGGAGCTGCTTACGGTGCTTAAAACTAGGTCAAAAGAAAAAACAATCGAGCAATGGGAGTAGGGGGCGGAGCCCGACTGGCTATCGATCTGATCTGCCAGTTCCGGCTCGGAGCGACCGAGCTGTTTTCCTCCACGCCGATAAGGAGCGATGTAGCTGCTGCTGACGAGCGATACTTTGCTGCTTGTAGACATCTTTTTAGTTGGCCATGATTGTACCACTTCTATGAGAAAAAAAGAAAATCTTCCAAAAGGTGATTTTCTTACTGCGATCGAAGTGGAGGTGCTACTGGTGAAGGACGATTTTCACGGCGATAGCAAGCGCCGTTTGCGTTCCGGATGCGCTGCTGCTACACAACACTATCAGCCAGTGGAACCTGGTGCGTTGGAAGACACCCCTGGGAAACACGTATCTGGAACGGCACTCGCGATAAACTTGCAAATTTCGAACTTTTTCCGACAAACTTTTGCACGCAGACCGTCGCGATGCAAATGGCGACGAACGAATGACGTTATCGTTACCAATGTTGCCAAGCTTACAGGCAACATTTGGGATTACGCAAAATTGAAACATTCACTTTTTAAATTCAAAGTCTATTGTTATCATTTACTCTCATTATTCAAATAGATTTTCGCACATATTTCTTTTATTGCGTAGATAAGCTTTAATGCTGATGAATAACGCACGTTTAAACATTAGCATAATTAATTAGGTTTGAAAAAATATGCTGGCAGCTTTGTTGTCCAAGAAAAATTGCTACACCGCACGGCACTAGTGACGTTTTGTCACATTTTCGATAATAAACATTTTCGAACACTTCATCCGAGATCGTTCTTCGGAAATCGCATCGCATGCACACATACATGTGTTGGCTTTTTGTATTGCCACTCTGTATATATAGTTGAGAATCAATGTAAATAAATACTATCTATCTGTCTATACTATCTATCTATGCTCATTGGTTGAGAATGCAAGTGGTGTGAAATGATTAACAGCTGATCAGACCGATGAGACCGAATACGGCAAAGGCGGTTTTTGTGCTTCACTAAACAAGATTTTTTTAGATAAAAATATCTATTATTTCATTAATTGATGGCAAATTATAGTGAATTATGTCGTTTGTGTGCAGAACCTGGCCGGAGCTTGATCTCACTATTCAATCGACAGCATAAATTTGTTGACCACATATTTCGGATAGCGGAAATACAGGTAAATATCCGGTTGGCTACGTGATCCTTAAAATTTAATATGTGTGTAGTGTAGCGTTTACGCCAGGGGAAAGCTTTTTGGGTAAAAGAGTCTCGAATCAGTCGAAGCTGACTTAAGTGTAAAAAAAAAAACAATGAAAAATGAAAATAAACGTAACTTATAGGAGACATGAAAAATAGATCCTAAAACTAACGGGATATATGGTTCTCCATGAAGTTGGCTCAAATTTTCATTATTCCGTGAAACTTCCCAATACCAATTTAGTTTTATACATCAAGCTTTCTAAAGGAAGGTTCCGAACCACTTGAAAAGAGGCTGCTTGAAAAGAGGCTTCCGAAAAGGGTGGCTAACAGCTTCCTACAGGATTTTTATGGCTATTGATAGCTCTTGAAAGGAAGCTTCCGGGCCTCTTGAAAGGAGGCTTCCAGGCCTCTTGAAAAAAGCTTCCGGGCCTTTTGAAAGGAGGCTTCTGGGCCTCTTAAAATAAGGTTTCCGGGCCTTTTGAATGTAGGCTTCCGAGTCTCTTGAAAGTAGGCTTCCGGGCCTCTTGAAATGATGTTTCCGGGCCTCTTGAAGGGATGCTCCCGGGCCTCTTGAAAGGAGGCTTCCAGGCCTCTTGAAAGGAGGCTTCCAGGCCTCTTGAAAGGAGGCTTCCAGGCCTCTTGAAAGGAGGCTTCCAGGCCTCTTGAAAGGAGGCTTCCAGGCCTCTTGAAAGGAGGCTTCCAGGCCTCTTGAAAGAAGGAGGCTTCCAAGCCTCTTGAAAGAAGGAGGCTTCCAGGCCTCTTGAAAGAAGGAGGCTTCCAGGCCTCTTGAAAGAAGGAGGCTTCCAGGCCTCTTGAAAGAAGGAGGCTCCCAGGCCTCTTGAAAGAAGGAGGCTGTTGCGTCAACCGCAATAAATTGTATATTAAACTAAGCACTACAACACCAAATTGTTAACCATATTGCACTTCACACCATACACCCCATTCCCACGCTCCACATTATACTACCATATGACACACAATAGCCCCCAATCAATAGCACATCCAATAGACTAAGAATATCCATCACTGTATCCAACCCACTTTATACACAAAGTCAGTTGTAACCGTCTCTTCACACCGTACAGCAATACACGCGATCGCGATAGTATCAAGTAGAGTGAAGTGATTTTTTATCTCCCCGACCGAAATCCCCCAGTGCAGTGTACCGGTTAGTGACTGTGATTCGCGAACCAGTGACCTATATCCGGATTAGTCAGTTCCGCCGTTGTAGGCACAGAGCCGTCGGAGAGGATTCCGAGGCGCGGACATCTTTTTGGTCCGTTCGAAGCGGATTATCGTTCCATTCGAGTGGGAAACAAGCGCACATTGGTAGTGCAATTGTTGTCGCATGTGCGACCAAATACAGTGAAGTGGGGAAAGGTGATTGATTGCTTATTGTGGGGCAATTAATTAATTCTCCGATTTGTGATCGGTGCTGGGACTTCGGTGTGATTTGGTCGGTGGAGATTGGGATTTCCCGTCGCATTCCGGGTCGCGTGTGATTCTCATCAGATCGCCGTGTGTGTGACGAAGAGTGAACTGTATGGACTCTGGACTGGACAATTGAATAATTGAACCAGAAAGAAAGCACAGTACACAGTGGTCCAAAGAGGACATTTTGGTGGTAGAAAAGCGCTAGTGCAGTGAAACCGTTTACGGGTAGAGCGATAAAACCCAATAGTGCATTCGTTTTCTGGTTTGTCGTTAAAACTAGAACAACCGTTTCCAGGTTTGTTCGTTAGAACCTGTGCCAACACGTTTCATGGTTTGGACGTCAGAACCTTGTCATCTCGTTTCTAGGTTTGGGCGTCAGAACCTGTGCCATCCCGTTTCCAGGTTTGGGCGTCAGAACCTGTGCCATCGTGAGTAGGGTGTGGTAGTATTGGGTCGGCGAGACTACGGTGAGTACTCCATAGTAGAGTAACTTTTTTGGAATTTGGATTGGTGGAGTGGACCGGCATCGTAGTTTTTGTAATTGTTTGGGTTGTGGTGGTTTTGTTGTTCGTGGCGTTCTGAGGAAGCAAAATGGCACTTCGAGAACGCTCGAAATTGATGAGTGTCACTGTGGACGCCATCAAAACTATAGAAACGTTCGTTAATGAGTATGATGCCGAGGTCGATCAGAGTAAGATCGACTCAAGATTACTGAGGTTGGATCAGTTATACGATCGTTTTGTAAACGTGTCCATTGAGGTGGAATTACTCATGGAGGAGAAAGCCGAAACGAAGGCGACGTTTGTCAAGAAGCGCAGTGATATGGAGGACTTGTATTACAAGCTCCGGGATTTTCTCACATTGAATAAGCAGAATAGCACGCCTTCTGCCCAAGCGTCTTACGTTTCTTCCTCTGTCGTCCGACTACCGAAGATTGATCTGCCCACATTCGATGGTGAGATGGATAATTGGATCCCATTCTACGACGCCTATCGTAGTTTGATCCACAATAATAAGGATTTGGCAGCTGTGGACAAGTTTCACTACTTGCTGGCGGCGCTCAAGGACCCAGTCAAGCGTCTGCTGGATACCACGAGCATTACCGGGTACAATTATAAGATTGCGTGGGATCTTCTGGTTAGTCGGTACGATAACAAGCGCCTGTTGATCAAAAACCACATCAACTCGCTTTTCAATGTTGAGCCCGTGAGGAAGGAATCTTCTTCTGCAATTCTATCACTTGTCGACCATTTCGAACGCCACGTAAAGATTTTAACGACATTGGGGGAGCCGACCACGCAATGGAGCTCGCTACTAGTACACATGGTGTGTAGTCGTTTAGGTCAGAGCATGTTGAGGGAGTGGGAGAGGTCGACAAGCAACGATAGGCAAGAAATTCCGAAGTATAGCGAGTTGATCACTTTCTTGAAGGATCAAGCACGGATTCTGCTTTCACTGAATAGTGGAAGCGTGATACCCTCCCCTCCCCGGGACAAGCCTCGCCTCTCTGTTGCTCACACCGCATCCGTTTCAAAGCCGTTTCCACCTAAATTCAGTTGCCTTGTGTGTCATCAACCCCACCGTATTTATGACTGCGAGGTGTTCAAACAGATGCAGCTGGAGCAGAAGCAAGACACTGTTCGCAAGAAGAAACTATGCTGGAATTGTTTGTCGTCCAACCATCTCAGTCGTGAATGTTCATCGAAACCCTGCCGGAGATGCAACGAGAAGCACCACACTCTGTTACATCCGTCCTCCCCCAATGATCGTACCACCCAACCCCAAGCAAAACTACCAATTAGGAATCAACCATCCACCTCTAACACTGACGGTGAGTCATCTCGGCTTCCCATGATCACTCCGTCCACCTCATCCATCTCGTCCACCACCCATCAGCCCCACACTTCGAATGCTTTAGCTGCTGCCAGCTCGTCGAAGGCCACATACTCCACTGTCCTGCTGTCGACTGCCGTGGTGAAGGTCCACGGTCCAACGGGAAAATCCACATTCGTTCGAACCCTGTTGGATTCCTGTTCGGAGTCGAATTTCATCACCGAAAGAATCGTCCAGCTTCTTGGTCTGCACCGGCAGAAGCGAGCAGCAGTTATCGCCGGAATGGGTGGATCCACAGTGAATAGTCACCAGTGCACATTTGCAACGTTCAGTTCCGTTGATTCCACCTACTCCAACAGTTTGGAATTCAGCATTCTTCCGAAGATTACGAACGATCTTCCGGGAAGGACACTCGATGTTTCGAAATGGAACATCCCATCCACAATAGCTCTTGCCGATCCTGATTTTGCCACACCGCACAGGATCGATATGGTCATCGGTGCACAGCTTTTCTTCAGTCTACTCCGAGAAGGTCAGCTGCCAGTTGGAATTGGTTCTTCATCAAGTCATCCAGTTCTACAGTGTACCGTGCTCGGCTGGGTAGTAAGTGGTTCTGTATCTACCACTGTTGAAGCCCGATGTGCCAAATCAGTTGCGCTATTGTGCACTACGGAAGATCTCGACAAACAGTTAACTCGATTCTGGGAAATCGAGAGCTGCCCTGGCAATCGTGGACTGTCCAAGGAGGAGTCAACCTGTGAGCGATATTTCACAGAAACCACTACCCATGATGAATCAGGTCGTTTCATTGTGCGCCTACCTAGAAAGGAAGGCATCTTGAGTCAACTTGGTGACTCCAAAGCTAGCGCTCTTCGTCGATACCATTGGATGCAACGTCGGTTAGTCAAAATCCCGATCTGAAAGGACAGTATGTCAGCTTCATGGCGGAGTATATCGATCTTGGCCATATGGTTCCCGTAGATCCGTTACAAGACACCACTCATCCCCACTCATTCTATCTTCCTCACCACGCTGTTTTCAAGCCAAGTAGCACCACCACAAAGTGCAGAGTGGTTTTCGATGGGTCCAGCAAGTCTTCTACGGGAATCTCGCTCAATGATTGTCTCATGGTGGGACCAACTGTTCAGGACACACTGTATTCCATCGTCGTCAGATTCCGAACGAATGAGATAGCTCTCGTTGCCGATATCACCAAAATATACCGGCAGATCTGGGTGCATCCAGACGATCGACATCTTCAACGGATATTCTGGCAAAGCGAATCAGATTCCGTCGCTCGCTCCTACGAGCTCACTACTGTGACGTACGGCACATCCAGTGCGCCGTATTTAGCAACACGATGTCTACAACAACTCTCCTATGACCACTCGAGTGATGATGGAGACATCCCGTCGAAGATTGGAAAGGATTTCTATGTGGACGATTTCCTCAGCGGTTCCGATACAGTGGAAGGTGCAGTACAGTTATATTCCGGTGTGCAGAACATTCTTGGGTCCACAGGTTTCGAACTGAGAAAGTGGTCCTCCAACTCTAGTGCAGTGCTGTCCCAAATTCCGGAAGATTTGCAAGACAACCGGTCGATAGTAGAAGTCGACGACGTTCGAGGTTCGGTTAGCACACTCGGACTATTGTGGCATCCTGAGTCGGATACATTCCGGTTCAAAGTTCCCGAGTTCTCCATGAACCTTCCACTCAGCAAGCGGATCGTCGTCTCGAAATGTCCAAGTTATTCGACCCATTGGGCATTCTCGGTCCAGTGGTAATCCGGGCGAAAGTGTTCGTCCAACAACTCTGGAAAGCAAACTTGGACTGGGACGAACCGCTTCCCAACGCACTGAACGTCGAGTGGGAAAACTATAGACTTGGTCTAGAAGCTCTCGAACACCTCTCCATCCCTCGCTTGGTAAAAGCAGCAGGTGCAGGAGAAAATATACAACTGCATGGATTTTGCGATGCTTCTCAGAATGCCTACGGAGCGTGCATCTACATACGAAGTACCGGCATGAATGGTATCATCGCGTGCCGTCTCCTAACAGCCAAATCCCGCGTAGCTCCAATCCAAACTCTGTCAATTTCCCGCTTGGAACTATGCTCTGCTGTACTTCTGTCCCAGCTGTACCAAAACGTGGTGTGTAGCCTCAACATTACACCTGAGGCCTACTTTTGGTCAGATTCTTCCATCACTCTACACTGGTTGAACAATCCTCCTACAAACTACAATACGTTCGTGGCTAATCGTGTCGCGGAAGTTCAACGAATGACTGAAGGAGGAATCTGGAACCATGTCGCCGGTTTGGAGAATCCGGCAGATATCATCTCGCGAGGCATTGATCCGTGCGAGCTCATCAACGTCGCCCTATGGTGGAAAGGCCCACCTTGGCTATCGTCTGACCCTTCGGAATGGCCAAGCCTGTTCACAATTCCAGAATCTAATGAATTCCAATCAGAAGTTCTAGAGATGAAAGCAGCTACAATTGCAGCTATCTCACGGTCAGTCGAGGCACCCGATCACACTCTGTTCAATCGATACTCGTCACTGACGAGGCTTATCTGCATCGCTGCTTATTGTCGCCGTTTTGTGCGGCATTGTCGTGCCAAGTTAACTAGAATAGATCTGCAAGTTACACCGTTCCTTACCGCCGAGGAACTGCATCAGGCGCTCATCGGCCTCGTGAAGGTCGTTCAAGATGAGTGCTTCAGCCACGAAATCGCTATTGTTCGGGCTGGAACTGAAGCAGATCTAAGAAAATCACCACTCAAAACTCTCCATCCGTTCATCCATGATGAATTACTCCTTGTCGGTGGCCGGCTAAACCACTCCTCGTACTCATTTACACGTAAGCATCCGATACTCCTGCCTGAAGTGCACCCACTAACGTCACTGCTCATCGATTCGGTACACAAGCAACTCCTACACGCTGGTCCTCGCGCGATGATCGCACACATTCGTGAGCAATTCTGGCCTCTACACCTTCGTAACTTGGTACGGAGGCATGTCAACACTTGCTTGCGTTGTTATCGCGTCCGACCGCAGTCGGAATGTCAGCTGATGGGCCAACTCCCGAAAGTTCGAGTAACACCAGCAAGAGCCTTCCTCAACACCGGTGTCGATTATTGCGGCCCTGTTTGGCTCAAAGTCGAGTCAAGTACAAGACACTGAAGACGGCCTTACTGTTGAGGTCGAAATACGTATCTGTCAGGATACAATTAAGTGGTGGAATTCAATGGGATTGTTTAAACTCGTCTTATGACAGGTCAAGTCTCCAGTAAGAAGAGCTGCGCCGATTCGAACCTACGTCTCCGTCTTCGTATGCATGGTCACTAAAGCCGTGCATCTTGAACTTGTCAGCGATCTCAGCACCGATGCTTTCATTGCTGCATTGAAACGGTTTGTTGCTCGCCGTGGTAAACCAATCGCATTGTTTTGCGACAACGCCACCAACTTCAAAGGTGCAGACAAGCAACTACGAGAGCTCTGTTCGCAGCTCAACCACCAGCAAGTGGCATCGTTCTGTGCTGAATCCGCCATCCAGTTCAATTTCATTCCTGCAAACGCACCAACGTTCGGCGGCCTTTGGGAGGCCGCAGTCAAATCCATGAAGCACCACTTCCGGAGAGTCGTGGGTCTAGAAGCACTGCCAAGCGAAGCCATGCACACTGTTCTCTGCCAAATCGAAAGCTGCCTCAATTTGCGGCCGCTCACTGCAGTCTCGGAGGATCCAAGCGACATGGACTTTCTCACTCCGGGACACTTTCTTGTTGGGTCGGCTCTACAATCGATCCCCGAGCCCGGCCTGTCTCAAATCCCAAAGAATCGGCTATCGCTCTGGCAGGAAATCCAACGGAGAACCCAGGCGTTCTGGAAATCGTGGTCTACGGACTATCTCCACCAGCTTCAGCAACGATCGAAGTACTTCTTCCGACAGCCGAACGTTCTAGTCGGTAAGCTGGTACTCCTGAAGGACGACAATCTTCCCCCGCTCAGGTGGAGCGTGGGCCGCATTGCAGCTGTACATCCCGGCGCGGACGGAATAGTCCGTGTAATTGATGTCAGGCTTGCATCCGGTGCTGTACTAGACCGACCAATTCTGAAGGTGTGCCTCCTCCCAATCGATGACGACTCTCGTTCCGCCTCCATTACTGGCGAAATATCTGGCCCCCAGGCCAGCAACACTGATCCTGCTATCATCAACCATAGATCTTAAGTATATGAATTTTGTTAGAATTAAGCACACTTTTCGAATTATAATGAACATCTTTCATTGGTGGCCGGTATGTTGCGTCAACCGCAATAAATTGTATATTAAACTAAGCACTATAACACCAAATTGTTAACCATATTGCACTTCACACCATACACCCCATTCCCACGCTCCACATTATACTACCATATGACACACAATAGCCCCCAATCAATAGCACATCCAATAGACTAAGAATATCCATCACTGTATCCAACCCACTTTATACACAAAGTCAGTTGTAACCGTCTCTTCACACCGTACAGCAATACACGCGATCGCGATAGTATCAAGTAGAGTGAAGTGATTTTTTATCTCCCCGACCGAAATCCCCCAGTGCAGTGTACCGGTTAGTGACTGTAATTCGCGAACCAGTGACCTATATCCGGATTAGTCCGTTCCGCCGTTGTAGGTACAGAGCCGTCGGAGAGGATTCCGAGGCGCGGACAGAGGCTTCCAGGCCTCTTGAAAGGAGGCTTCCAAGCCTCTTGAAAGAAGGAGGCTTCCAGGCCTCTTGAATGGAGGCTAAAATAACGTAACGCAAAATTTGGTGATTTTGGACCCCCACCGTCCCCTTCGTAACACTTTTTGTATGGAAGGTTTAATTTTTTTTGTATGGATCGTAACGCTCGGCTTGACTCCCTCCCCCCCCCCTTCAACGTTACGTAATTTGTGAAAGGCCCCCTAACAATCATCGTGCAATAAAGCAACTGATTTTATCGAAAAAAAGCCTTCATGCCTCTCAAATGGTGGCTTCAGAACCTTTAGACTCTAGATTTTAGTTCAGAAGCATATTCTTAACATATCATTCATTATTTTGTTTCGACAGTAGAAGATTTTTAAAACGTGTTCATTCGACATTTTATCCTGTTGATCTTTCGTCCCGCAGCCCTTCATACACTGTGCTGGTTGTGAAGGGTAGGATTGAATTGGCTTTGATTTACTGAACGCCATACTTATTATTATGTACAAGACGAATTTTGAAATAAATAAAATATCCAGTTGTAAATACTTAATTAATAAGACTGAATAATAATTGTAATGGCGGATTTACGCACTTTTGATTTACGCTTGACGACCGACTGGCAAATAGCTTACACAACCTTACTTGATCAGTGCAGTTGCTGACGAAGAATGTTCTAAAATACTCACGCTCCTCTAATGTGCACGTGTACTACATACACATGTGGAAGTGTTGGCGTGAGGAATGGATTGCGAGTGATTTGACTATGCATCCAATTTGGGAATCTCGAGCTCGTTCAGTAGCCGCTAGGTTGCGAAGGCCGACGGAGGTCCTTCGTAGTTTAGTTTATTTATTTATTTTTATTTATTTACGCCTAGTTGGTTAAAGCACCAGTCTAGCGTACTGTAGGGTCATGGGTTCGAGTCCCATCGAAGGGAAAGTGGTTACCTCCAATCAATATTCCAAATAAACTGTCCATCTGTTGACCTTACAATATCACATGGCCATTCAGGATCTTCGCACCTGGAAACGCCGGAACTGAGCTAAAGCATGCTGGTTATCACACGATATCACGCTGGTTATTATAACCAACTCTGTCCACTCGGTTGAGCGATAGAGAGGCTCTTCATCTTTCTGACCTTCTACTGCATTCATTCAGTTCTGCTCCATAGTGATTCCCAGTACTCCAGGCGGCTTATTCCAACTACATATTTGCTAATGTAGTCCTTTGAACTGTCATAGCTCAATTACCATCATTGCTTGGTTAGATATTTTTTCGGTTAAAAACTTTTTTAGAAGCCTAAGTAACTTCATAATTACCCACACTTTTTAATCGAAGGTACATTGCTCTAAATATAACATCTGAGGCTTGAGAGTGTTTGTTTCTTTCAAAATGTCACTTGTCATTTGATATAATGTCATTTGAACGACATTTTGCCTCCCACGCCTTAGACTATATATTAACAGAAATGTCCTGTTAGACGCTATAGCGTTATCGTTTAGACTCCATCCAGGTAACCTGGTTGGCTACAGCGTCGATACACCTTCTTCTTCTTCTTCTTATTGGCATTACATCCCCACACTGGGACAGCGCCGCCTCGCAGCTTAGTATTCATTGAGCACTTCCACAGTTATTAACTGCGAGGTTTCTAAGCCAGGTTACCATTTTTGCATTCGTATGTCATGAGGCTAGCACGATGATACTTTTATGCCCAGGGAAGTCGAGACAATTTCCAATCCGAAAATTGCCTAGACCGGCACCGGGAATCGAACCCAGCCACCCTCAGCATGGTCTTGCTTTGTAGCCGCACGGCTAAGGAGGGCCTGATACACCTATGCCTGGCGTATTGTAAAGCTCCATAATCGTCGGTTTTGGGCGGTGTTCCTTCAGTTTCCCCGAACGTTCAGGGTCTCCAGGTCCGATTCCACCGCGTGCAGCCAGCGTGTTCGTGGATTTCCACGAAGTCGCCGGCCCCTATCAGATTCTCTGTTGAATATTGTTTTCGCTATTCTTTCTTCCGACATTCGCACCAAGTGATCAGCCCACTGAAATCTGTTGTATTTTATACAATTCACAATATTTTCTATATCCAACCAGCCGACAGGCAGTTCTTCATCCTCCCATATTTCTGGATAATGTGGTGGATTGATTGATGCAGCTTCCGTGTTTGAGAAGCACGACCGGGATCTCGTCCTTCCCCTCTCGGTCATTGCACATGGCCCCCTCTCGGTCATTGCACATGGCGGGCACTGGCGCAGTCTTATGCCGAGCGCCATTGACAGTTGCGTAAAATCTCTGCATATCGTTTCTATCCATGTTCTACTGCGCTTCAACTATCGCACTCTCTTCGTGTTGTCTTTTTTTCCTGCGGTGGATTCGTTTCTCTTCTGCCCTTGCTACACTGAACCGCTCTCTGTTGGAACGGATACGAGCCACTAACCAAGTAACCACAAATTCCTTTAAGAGTACGTTTCTCGCTTAAGCAGCTCAGTAAAGTTGATTAAGCGAAAAACGTACTCTTAAAGGAACTTTTGGTTACTTGGGTAGCATTCGACTCCTAGCAACATTTTCGTCCGTCATTCGCTGGCACTCCTCATAAAACCAACCATTTCGTTCGCGTCGCTGTGTAGTTCCTAACACTTCCGGCGCTATTGCAGTCACAGCTTAATGGATATGTTCCCACAATCTGTTGACGTCGCCAGATTTGGTGGCATATCCTATCCGCTCGTCCAGCTTCTGGTGGTACTCTTCAGCAACTCCTTCAACTGACAAGCGTTGGATATTGAAACGCATCGTTCTGTTGTTTCGTGAATTCGTGACGCTGGGGCTGGAAAGTCGCGTCCGAATTTTTGCAACTACAAGGTAGTGATCCGAGTCAATGTTCGGACCTCTGAAGGACCTTACATCTATAACATCCGAGAAATGTCGTCCGTCGATCAGCAAGTGTCTCCACTCGGATGTTGCCAGGTGTGTTTGCGGATATTCTTACGTGCAAAGTAGGTACTGTTGATTGCCATCCCTCTAAATAGCAGCAGCAAAGAATACAAGTCGCAGACCATTATAGTTGGTAGCGTGATGAAGGCTTTCCGTACCAATGACACGGCTTAAGAAACTTTCTCTTCCGATCTGCGCATTTGCATCCCTGATGACAATCTTTACATCATGTGTTGAGCACTCTCCGTAGGCCTTATCAAGGCTCTCATAGAACTCATCCTTCACGTCATCAGCATTATCGTTCGTTGGGGCATAGATGCTGATCACGCTACAGTTGAAGAATTTGCCCTTCATTCGTCGCTTATCGGCTTCCACCGGATAACACGCTTCATCTGCTTCCCGATCACCATGAAGCCAACTTCTCGTTCTGCTCTGTCACCGCCGCTATTGTAGATGTGGTACTTGAATGAAGTGTTCGCTACATCGCGTTGAAGGGGCTGCCTTCTTGATGCTGGCACGATGCAACATGGTTCTTGATCGCTGGCACTCGGACGATGATCAGCCGCCCCTAATATGGGGAACAGACGCTGTTGTGAGACGCTCCTAACATGGAAAACAGACGCTCGATCCCCCTTTCCTGTCAGCATATGACCATAGTTCCCACCGGGGTTCTTCTTCTTCTTCTTCTTATTGGCATTACATCCCCACCCTGGGGCAGAGCCGCCTCACAGCTTAGTGTTCATTAAGCACATCCACAGTTATTAACTGCGAGGTTTCTAAGCCAGGTTACCATTTTTGCATTCGTATATCATGAGGCTAGCACGATGATACTTTTATGCCCAGGGAAGTCGAGGCAATTTCCAATCCGAAAATTGCCTAGACCGGCACCGGGAATCGAACCCAGCCACCCTCAGCATGGTCTTGCTTTGTAGCCGCACATCTTACCGCACGGCTAAGGAGGGCCACCGACCGGGGTTGGTTACCCGATCTTCCCTAAGGTTGCTCGTATCCCGGCCAGCGCCACGAGGTAGGGATAGGAGTTGCTAGGTAAGATGATAAGGACCGCAAAATGGGGTCTATTTTATTCCTTCAGGTACGTGAAGTACCAATGGTACGTGTAGGGATTGAGACGGGTATGATAAAATAAATATAAACAGAATAAAAGGGCATATACATGACACGAGTGCCAGATGTGTGAGTGTCAGATGAGCGGAGTTAGCTTCAGTTTTGTGATGTATTTTGCGGGAAGCAGTAGTGCTTCGGAGCTGCTGCGGATCGAGCAGCAGCTGGAGACGGCTGATTCGGATGCAGCCGTCTCCTAAGGACACGACAGTACGCTTTACCCTTTACCCTTTGTCGTGTCGTTTAGACTCCACACAGTACACAAATACTCTCCTGCTTGCATCGTCGATGAAGGTGAAGAAGAATCGACTTTTTCCCAATGATGGAACCATATGGAACTTTTGGTCAATCATCCCATATCTATAGACATATGAGACATGCAGCGTTAGTGGTGGATTAATAAGTTCAGTAAATATTGTCGACGTAGCACCAACTTAGAATTCGGGACTTCCGAACCGAACTTTCTTCCGAAGTTTTATCTGTCAAACTAATTGATGCGTTGTTTAGCGCATTTTTAGGCGAATCCAGCGCACTACTTCCGAAGTTGGGAAATTAGCCTGTATCTGGAGAAAAATCCAACTTCGGTATAAAAAGCGTTTTAATTTTGTTCCGGATAGACAATCCATGGCTGTACGTCGCCAGCCAAAGATATTTTATTTACAAGATAAAGATTGTCGCTTCGGTTCCCTTTGTTCTGTTGTCCGAAACATGTGTGGTACCAAACTGTCAAATCGTATGTATTTTTCCTTCATTGACATTTAGCATCCTATCCTCGCCATCAAAAGATGTTCCGGACAGCGACGACAGCGACAATCTTTATCTTGTAACTAAAATATCTTTTCGCCAGCCCCGTAGTCTACGGAGAGTCCGCAAATCGTCTTCCATCCATAACGATCCGACGAGCACAAAAGGCGAAGTGCCAAGCGAGCAAGGTGGATCGATCGGGTAGAATACGGTTTGCGGACCTTCCGTAGACTGCGTGGTTGGCGGAGACCTTTTTGAATAAAAATATCACTGAAACAAATCTGTTTAATCCCACCAGGTTGGAGAGAATGATGGTTTACCACAATCCATTTGCTACAATTGTTCAGAGGATCTAGAAAAACTGGAACAAATGGTGCAGAAATGTAGACAATCTGATCAACGCTTCCGAGCGAACGCTATGTTGCGAGATGCCAAAGACTCAATCGAATCCTCAGAGTTGGTCGAAATGATTGAAATCATCGAAGAAGCGCCGACTAATGCCGAAATCACAAACGATGATATTATTGATCAGGTTGATGATTTATCACAAGAGATTGATAGTGTAGACGATTTGATCATCGTAGATCCCCTGGCACAGCTCGCCGAAAGTCAAGAAGCCAATTATACCCAATGTTGCGGCTGCGTTGAATGTTTTGATTCTCACGAGGCGCTTCTAAGGCATTCGCAGTTGTGTCACAAATCGGATCGAGGAACGTGCGGACCGCTACCGGACAACCTTATTGAATGCAACATATGTTACAAGATGTTCTCGGGTATTCTCTACTTAGACTCGATGCATCGATTAAGCGCCTTCAAAAATCGTCTAAGCTCAGTAGGCTTCCCCGATGTGATGCAGTGCTGTTCTTGTGAAGTGTTGTGCTCAAGCAGTGAAGAGATTCTTCAGCATTCGCAGACGCACCTCAAAGATCGAACGGAACATGATCCAGCGAAACCGTTTGAGTGCGAAATTTGCTATAAAAGATACAACAAGAAGCAAACATTAAACTTCCATCAAAAGTTTGGATACAGTTATAAGAAACAAATGACTACCAAAAGACGTGGCTGTCGAGCGATTAGAAAACGAATGGAAATAGAAGGATCTATGGACAACCGAAAATGTTGTGGATGCTCGACCGAATTCACATCGATCGATTCTTTAAAACAGCACTCGCGAATGCATCACGAGCTATACCGGCGTCAGACCGATAGCGATCACCCTTTCGAATGTGATGTGTGCTTCAAACGCTTTCAAACTCAAATCAAACTGGAACAACATCGACTGGTTCCCTACACCTTAGAACATAAGTGCAGCGAATGCGAAAAGTCGTTCCGCTCTCAGTCTGTACTCACAAAACACATGGCAATTCATTCCTTACAAGATGGTGAATCGGCAAAAAAGACTACCTTACCTCAACTTTCTACGCCAGTACAATGCGACGAATGTGGAAAGTTTCTGCAAAACGACCATAAACTCCGCACCCATTTGAAATCAGCCCACCTAACGGATAAACCCTTCCAATGCAGTTTATGTTCGCGTCGGTTCAAGTGGAAGCACATATTGCAGAATCACTTGCGGGTGCACACCAAGGAACAACCCTATTCCTGTCGGCACTGTTCGCGAAGCTTCACGCAACTGGCGGACAAGAATCGCCATGAGCTAACCCATAGCCAGGAATTTCCATTGCGGTGTTCCGTTTGCGGGAAAGGATTTCCCGGCGGAAGGAAAAAGCTGCTGGAAAAGCACGAAGAGTTACATCAGCGCGGCGAAGAGTATCCTTTCACTTGTCGGTTTTGTGATCGCACCTTTACCCGGTTGCCGCAGCGAAACAGACACCAGGCACGGCACGTCGCAGAGCGCAACCGGAACCTAACAATGGCGCAGATGGATGCGGAATGAGGCTCTGGTAAGTATCATCTTGGTGGGTAATGATGCATGGTCGGAAATAACGTCGATATGCACTTGAAATCGTTTGCTTGGTAAATTTTGGTTCAAAAGATGCATGTTGATGCGCCATATGTAACCATTTTTGTTCAATCTTTGGCAACGAAAAATGTATATCAACTTGAATATAATTTGGGTTACTCTTGTGATCAGAAGTGAGAGCTCCTTTCGTCCGAAGTCCCTTTACATCCTAGAGAATTTATTTCCTTATTCACTGTTAGTACTCTTTTCCTGCTACCTTAGGTATGCAACCGTTCAACATATTATCATTAGTAACTATGTATAAACCTGGGGGGTCCCGTAGCGTAGTTGGCTACACGTTCGCCTTTCAAGCGAATGGTCATGGGTTCGATTCCCAGCCCCTCCACCAAAACCTTCGTCAGTCGCCGGATGCGTAGCCTATGCGGTGGCGTATTGGGGTGCACGCCTCACCGTCACGGCTGCCTGATGACAACTGACAACTTGTTCTTCTCGGAGGCATTCCTCCAACGTTACCCGGATAAATGGCAACCGGACAATGCAACAATCATTGGATACACGACATGGACAAAGCAAACACAATGGACTCACGACGAGATGGACCAGCAACGACAACAACAATGGAAATATCTCAAAATAGATTCTGTGTGGATTCTGGCTGCAGAGTACCACAGTAGATCTCGGCACAGTAGCGGTTAAATAACACAGAGTGCCAAACCAAAATAAATAAAGAAAAAAAAAATATGTATAAACCTAGGATGTATAAACTAAATACACAAAAATATGTAAATATTACAATCCAAGTTATAATCTAAGTAGACTGCATTGCTGTCATGAATTTTCCTCATTCGTGTTCGAGTCATCTCCTAATAATGACGAACTTCTTTGTAGCTCTGCCTGTTTCATTAGGTTATGAAAAAGATATTTTAGTTACTAGATAAAGATTGTCGCTTCGGTTCCCTTTGTTCTGCTGTCCGAAACATGTTTGGTATCAAACTGTCAAATCGTATGTATTTTCCTTGGTATTTTCCCTTCATTGACATTTAGATCCCCTATCCTCGCCAGCAAAAGATGTTCCGGACAGCGACGACAGTGTAAGATCTGACCTGCCAAGAAACGCCATTACTTGTCCGTGATTCATAACAAAATTGTCATCCTTGTAATTACGAAAACTATGTCGATTTTGCCTTTCATTCCCGTAGCAATCGTTCAGGAAATGTTAATCGATTATTCCTAGTTTCATCCTGAGAGTTACATCATAATTGCATAGAGAGAAACCTACAGACAGCGACAATCTTTATCTAGTAACTAAAATATCTTCTGGTTATGAGCCCAGAACGTTGAAAAAGAAAGAAACTTCGAGACGCTATTTTTTTCGAAAACTTGTGCTCGTTGAAATAGGCGAATAAAAGATGTGGTTGTTCGATGGAACCTATTTCGGCTCCTGGAGGTTCCGAGTTGAGGTCTTGATGGAAGATAAAAATTTGCTGGACTGTCTAAAAAATGCCATCGAAAACAAGGTGGTTAAAGCGGAAAATAAGATGAAACTCGAATGACAAAAGACCAGAAATGCAAGAATTTACTCATTCACCGAATCGCGAAAGATCAACTGGACTACGTGAAGGACAAGCGAACAGCAAAAGAAGCATGGGATGCTTTGAAAAATGCTTGAGTGTGTTGGAATCGCTGTGAAGCAGTTTCAAGAACTACGTTTGAAAGAAGGCGAAGTCACAGCCTTAGACACGTTTATCATAGCTTTAGAATCGATCCAGGCCAGTCAGCTAACTCTGGAGTACGTGAAGAAAAGACGAAGCGGGTGAATTGATTAAGCCATGAGGAAGATCACTGCGGTGAGTCGGCTTTCGCGGGGAGGCCAGTTGCAAGTGCTTTCGATGCGGCCGGTACGGACATGAACGTGTTTTTTTTTCTTGAGCAAGGGTAAGCGGAAATCTGCAACCAGACACCTGAGGAGGTAACTCAGGTAGTGTGGGGATGGGTATGTCTGGTCATGTAATTCTTACCCGACCCACTAAAACCAAAACCCTTTCGCCAGTCCGTACCCCCGGCCCGCAATTAAGCAATACATCAGGGGGACTATTGAGAACGCTCACGCCTATGCTAACGCACTTGACGTTAATACACACAACATCGACTTCAAGGGTGGCTACCTCACCACCCGTCGATCGCAAGCTATGATAGTAACCTAGCGGTCCGTATCATAAACTCACGTTGGAGACGAGCACCCCGACAACAACCACCGCGCATGAACCGCAATGACTTCTATATCTACATACTGAGGTCCCCGCAGCCCACCCGCGACATGTTGGTTGTCGGGGTGAGCAAAGTGTTCACTGCATCACAGGTGCCCTTACTGCACTCGTTGGTTTTCTCCAAGACGCCACCACCGCTGCAGTTTCGACATAATCTGTTGAGATGCTGTATTCACCGCATTCCATATAACTTCCTCCCGGCACATCCTCTCGACGAGGTTGTCCGGGGTTGTATCCATACCACTAATAAGCAGCATGGCATTGCGTTCTACCTCGAAACGCGGGCATGCGAACATCACATGCTCGGCCGATTCTACCTCACCTACACATTCAGGACACTCCGCAGAATCTGCGAAGCCAAACCTGTGTAGGAATTTTTTAAAGCAACCATGTTCAGACAACACCTGTGTTAGGTGGAAGTTGACTTGACCATGCTTCCTATCAACCCAGTTAGACACATCCGGAATTAGTCTGTGGGTCCAACGACCTTTGACTGCGGTATCCCATCCCAACTAACATTTAATGTAAATGTAAATGTTATTTCAACTCGTCTATACGGCTTCAAGCTGAATATGTGTGCTATACATATGATCAAGAACTTCTATTCAATGCTTTTACCAGCAAATCTGGCGAATCTATTCAGCTGTTTTTGACGTGCCTGCACAACTACTTTACAGCATGTTACACAATTTTTTCTCAATCTTTACTAAACCATTTAGTAATATAATTCGCTTCAATGGCGCTTATTCAGATTTTTTGAATCTGTTAAATAAGTTTTATACAGCCACTGAATTCAATTTGATTAAATATTATTTGAGAGGAGAGTAAATTTCGGAGTTTATTTAATGTTTTTTTTAATGAAAACTCAAATATCAATTTTGTTGCTACCTAGATTCGAACTCCTGATCTCCTGATTCAATGGCCGCTGCTCTGTCATCACCGTCACTTTGACATATGTAAATAACAAAGAAAATTTTGGATGTGCTTCTTCGCATACCCTATAGGTTATTTTGCTAACGCTATTTTCGGATTCATGCTGTATAAACGTTAGAAAGAGGCCTACATGCTGCTTTTAGCACATAAGCTTCAACAATATGCTTTCATCATTATTTCAACCATTATTCAAACATCTATCAGCATGTTCTGTTGGCTAACTTTTATCCATCATCAATCGCTGAAATTGTTTTTAGGCAACATTTTCTCGATCTGTATAGATGCTACTCTGGTGCTAATCGTTTAACAGTAGCCGTCAACAGAAATATCGCTTCTAAATGGCTTGTTTACTTACACTATCTGCTAGCATTAATGACAGCGCTTTGTCAGTTGCTATAAGAGCAGGTGAATACCTTTGTAGCTGAATTACAGAAATCAATAGCTCATACACAGCTCGGGCAACAAAAATCAAATGTAAACATTGCGGTTTTGACGTTCCATACTGATAAGCTATTAAAAGAAGCAGTATAAGGTTTACTTAAACGTTGTGTAATCTTCAAAGATACAGAAGTTGCCTAAAAGCTTCGTTGGTTCATTTATATCGCCATTACGCTATATTGTTAGTGCTATAACAACAGCGAAAACGTTCTCATTGTGAATGCTACTCACCGTAATATGGGAAGTTGCTAACAAGCAACACAATTGGATACATGAGCTCTTAACCGATAAGCTGGATTGCTAATTCAGACAGAGCTGATTCATGACTATATGAAAGTTGCATAAACGATAAAAGATTAAATATATTCGACACAAACTGACTAGCTGATAGATATTTGGGTAATAGTTGAGTTGAAGTTCAAGGGATTATTTGCGGAGGCTTCTCTATTATTCAGCATTGGCTGCTTTTATTTAAATATTATACAGCCAAAGGCTAGAAGTTGAAGCTTTTAGCACCAAAATTGTTAGTTGGGATGCTCTTTGCCATTTAAGCAACGAAGCTGCTATCTTGACACGTCGCACTTGCACCGAGTCCCTTTCGTTGTAGCACTCCACATCTTCCTCTAGGAGTACACACTCAGTTTTTATTTCTGCAGCTCGGCAAAAATCCGCACAGCCGTGCGCCAGCAAAATAAATAACTGATATTCCGTCAAAAATAGCGTTTGTTAGCTGGGTTTCGGCAAATTATTTGCTGATTATCAGTAATTTTGACAGAAATCTCGGCAAAAAACATGTTTGCTGGGGCACGGCTGTGCGATTCTCGGTAAAAGTTCAACATTTTGCTGAGATCCCGGTAAAAAAAATTAAGTGTGTATGTCAATCGGCATCATTCCAGCTATAACGCACAACGCCTTATATGATATGGTGCGATATGCGCTCGCGACACACGTAAGCACATCAGCCGGTGTACTCTGATCAATTTCTTTACATTGTACTCGGCTTTTAGTGGTACGGCCCATGCCGGCACGCCATAACGGATGATAGACAATGCTACGCCAGCTATCAACCTACGCACTTGACTATGCACCGCCGATCTGTTGGACATCATTCGTGATAGAGATTTTATCGCTAAAGAAGCCCGCTGATATGCATAATCGACGTGGCTCGTAAAATTGAGCTTATCGTCGATCATCACGTCCAGATGCTTGAGAGACCTCATGACCACGGAGTTAACTGTGCAAGTCCCTACTCTTATCCTCGCTTGCTGCAACCCATGGCGGTTATGCAGTACCACGGCTTCCGTCTTGTGGTGTGCAAGGGACAACCGTCTCGAGTTGAGCCATTCCTCCACTCTGCCAATCGCGTATGAAGCCTTCAGTCTGACTTCGTCGAGAGTGCAGGCCTGGTAGCGGGTCACTTTTTAGTGACTTGGTCACTTTTTTCGGGAAAGTCACTAAATAGTCCCTTTTTTCGACCTCAAGTCACTAAAGTCACTTTTTCTCGCAAAAAGTCACTATTTTTAACTATTTTGAAACTATTGACTAAGATTTTTTTTAATAAAACTATACATAATGTCGGATGATACTTTGATCATGGCGGAAATGAAATTACGAATCTTGGAAAAATGATCGCTCTGTAACTTCGCCAGCCATATAGCACGCTGCTTTTATTGGCATTTCACCAGTTTAGCTAATTGAAGGTGTTTAACGTCACAATTTATAAATTGGTATACAGTCTTGCAAGCAGGAGACTCAAGCTTTATACAGTAGGGGAAGGGGGGAAGACTTGTTTTATTGGAAGAACTAATTCTCCGAACTCCGAACTCTCTCTCCTCTAGACAAATTATCGTTATGTGGCCAGTATTTTTTTTTTTATTGACAACCTTATTTACTCTATTATTTACTGTGTAATGTCCCTCCTAAAGATATTTTTAGTGGCCACGCAATATTTTTAACAACTTCTCCTAATATTGACAAAATGCTATAATTTTTTCATAGCACAAAGCCGTAAATATGCTAAATGATCTTCACTGATAAAAATGCCAACATTCCACCACAATTTTAGGATAATTGGATTTTGAGTTGTTGCCACAACATGAGGAGACTTGATCCTTGAGACTTGAGAAGTTTGGCAAAAAAAAATCAAGAATATATAAATTGTTCTCAAGCGGCTATTTTTTGTAGATTTGACAGATGTAGTGAAGGGTTTGCTCTAAAAAAATATGTATTGAGTAGATATCATAGAGAGAGAATCATGTCTCCCCAATTTTGAAGATTGCATGCGTTATCGAAGTCTATAGCAAAAATCGTTCATGAATACGCTCGTCCTCGTTGTACCTGAATGCTCGTTGTACCTGAATCTTTATAATTTTTGTTCCATTTTCTACCTAAACGATCCGTACTGTTGTTCCTTTTGCACTGAAAATTCCAATAACTTTCGTGGCACCTATGACAAATCGTAGAGTTCTCTGCATCTTTCTTAAGTAGGTGTTCAGCTAATCCAGTGAACGTAATTGTCACTAATTCTCACGAGAAGAGAATGCTCATTCACGAAGATTTTTGCCTAGAAATCATTTTTCGGAAAAGAAAAACAGGTCTTTGATAACCATGTTTCGCTTACTTCTAGTGGCGTAAAAATTTGATTTGCTTGCAAGACTACTCATAGTTTTGAGTAGTCCTGCTTTTGATTGATATTTGGTAAAATTTCCGTGGGATTATAAGAGAGGGCAATACAATTTTACTTAGTCCCTGAGTAGAAAAAAGTTAGCGTGTACGATTTCCGTTTCTCTTCTGGGTTCGTTTTAAGGCAAAAGAGTGGTAAGTGAAAGGTGATTCTCATTCGACCCAAAAACGCTTGATTTCGTCTCATTGAACTTGCAACTGAAACTGAAAGTCACTATTTGGTCACTTTTTCTGCATCTGAAAGTCACTATTTGGTCCCTTTTTTCGTCAGCCTTGGTCACTAAAGTCACTATTTTGAGCGGCGGTCGCTACCAGCCCTGAGAGTGTCACCTGCTACTTCTAGCATTACGTCATCCGCGTAGCCTTCAATCTTCACACCGGCTGGGAGACTTAAGCGTAATACTCCGTCGTACATAATATTTCACAGAACCGGTCCGAGGATCGATCCCTGTGGAACACCCGCAGACACTACGATCGACTTTTGACCAGCATCCGTGTCGTATATTAGAACCCTGTTCTGAAAATAACTTTTCAGTATCCTGCACAGGTAATGCGGAACCCTCAATCGGTGCAGGGAGTCAGCAATTGCTGCCCAGCTAGCATTGTTAAACGCGTTTTTTACATCAAGTGTAATCAACGCGCAGTACCTAATACCTCTTCTGTTTAAACCTCTCGCTATCTTGGCCGTAGCCGTTACCGCTCGAACGGCCCTTACGGAAGCCATACTGGTTGCTGGATAAGCCACCAGCACACTCTGTATAAGCCGACAATCTATTCAGGATGACCCTCTCTAGCAGCTTCCCAGCTGTGTCGAGTAGGCAAATTGGTCTGTATGCCGAAGGGTCCCCCGGCTGTTTGCCAGGCTTCGGTAATAGCACCAATTTCTGCCGTTTCCATCGATCTGGGAAGTTTCCTTCGTCCATGCATCTCTGGAGGCAGCTCCTGAACATATCTGGATTGGCAAGAATGGCGTGTTTAAGGGCCAGGTTTGGAATACCATCCGGGCCTGGCGCCTTATTGAGCTTAAGTTTTCTTGCGGCTACGATAAGCTCTTCGTTAGTCACTAGCGGTACCACGTCAACTGACTCGTACGGGGTAGCGGGCCAGTCCGATGGTTCATGTCTTGGAAACAATCCTTCTACTATTCCAGCTAACATCTCTGGGGATCTTTCGGGAGGTGTGCTATTGGTCCTATCCATCACTATCCTGTATGCATCTCCCCATGGGGTGTCATTCGCCATCCTGCACAGCTGTTCGAAGCAGGCTCGCTTGCTACATTTAATCTCGTAGTTCAGAGCTCTGCTCGCTGTCTGGAATACCCCACATCTATAGAATCGCTCAGCGTCCGTTCTAGCACGTCGCAACCTTCTTTTAGCTCTAAGACAGGTTCTACGAAGATCTGCAATCGTGTCAGACCACCAGTACAATGGTTGTCGATTTCCTGGGGGCTGGGTCTTCCTTTGCATCGCTACGTCACAGGCACCTCTATCAGTTCAATTCTGACAGTTCGTTACCGCTCAGTCCTGTAGTCCTACTTTCCCAGCGCAGCGCCACCTCCAACAGTTCTTGATTAAACTGTGAGGTGCGCCAGCCGGGATCAGTTGCACCACCCCTTCTCGTCGTAGTTTTCCGGGTATACTCGACCATAAAACGTACTTCCTGATGGTCGCTAGAAGTATGACCCTCGTAGACCATCCATCCTGGTTCTTCAGTCCATCCTGCGCTGCAGAAGGTGACGTCGGTACATGAATCACCGCTCGGTCCTCTAAACGTTGGCACTTGACCTTCGTTCAGCAGAACTACGTTCAATACCGCTAGCAGGATATAACCTCTAGCGTTAGTAAACCGGGAACCCCAGTCCACTGCCCACGCATTGAAGTCACCTGCTACAACTACTGGTTTAAGGCCAGTTAGTTTCGCCGCAAGAATATCAACTACCCTAGTGTACTGCTATATACTCCCGGACATGAACGTGTGGATTGTCCAGAGTATCGACCTACAAGCGGAAGAGATCGAGAGATAAATGGCAAGCCAAATGAAAAATTAATAAGGAAACCAAAGGGAAACGCGCACGTAACATGTGAAACGGAAATTTCGTTTGTTGCTACCGGCACGATGCATTTTCAGCATCTTCTGCGGTATCCAACTGTAAAATTGAATGGTTCTTGGATTAATTTGCTACAGAACTCATGATATGAGGTAAATATTTGTTTGAAGAGTTACATCTTCTGGGACGAAAAGGGTTTATTTCGGTAGCCGCGGTAGCCATGTCTTTTTTTTAACGAAGGTACATAATGGAAATCTGCAACCAGACACCAGGGGAGGCGAACCCAGGTAGTGTGGGGATGGGATCACCAGCACCACTCCCGACTATAGACACTATAGGTTCCATAGACGAGCTGAGGCGAAGGCGAGTGTAGCCAAACGAACTGTCAGTTAGTGTAACCAAACGAGCATGGCGTCACGATTGCAATCCAAGCAACGGAGCGTGTGACGTCAAATTCACGTGATACACTGTGAAAAAGTGGAAAAACACACTTAATCGAAATGACCCAACCGTTCCTGCGCTCGTCTATGGAACCTATAGTGTCTATACTCCCGACCCACTAAAACCAACTCCTTCCTCTCCAGTCATTCGCCCGGCCCGCAAATAGGCAATACTTCGGGGATGACTATTGGGCATTGCGCCCCCTCCGTGACGTACACAAGTGCACGTATGCGCCTCAACTCTCCGACACTCCCCATGCAACACATTTGCACAAGACACACTGGCACCACATGTGCCCCAACACTCACCTGCATATGCCGCTTGAATGATTGCAAGTGCACTCAGTGGGGGTTGTAATACCCCCATCTCCCATTTATATCCACTCTGTGCACCTCCTGTGCATCGTTTGGGCGTGGAACACGCCACGCGTGCCTAACACTCACCTACCCGGGCTTTGATGCTGCCAATACTGCCGCTAACCGCAAGTCGAGCACATCTGTATATGGGCTTCTATATACAGATGTGCTCGACTTGCGGTTAGCGGCAGAATAGGTCTCGGACAGGTGCTTTGCAGGTAGCACCCACCTATTGATATTTCGAAGCCCAGATAGTCCTCAGTCCATCCTGCAACGGAGTGGCACCACTTACCTTACATGTCTTCAATTTCTGAGGTGCCGTAGAAGCATAAACCCCCAGACACTCCTGCCAGTCGTAGCGAGACTTTCGTGTCCCCTACTTCTGAGGTGCCGTAGAGGTATCTGCCCCCCGACACTCCTGCCAGGCCTCACCAGACTTCAGTAATTCTAACACTACCGTCCATGCGTGCCATGCGAGTCTTACTTGTGTGCTCACCCATACACTCGGTCCCTCACTCTGTGGGGGTGTGTGGATACCACCCACTGCCACCCGCTTGCCGCCGAAGCAGCCCTCACTCTGTGGAACCTCCACAGGCTCCGTTAACGACCTGGCTAATTGTTTCACCCCCAGGTCATTCATCCCCTCGGCACGGGTCGCCTGACACCTTGGGATTCGGGGTTAGGGACGCCATATTGTCAGCTTCAGTGTTGTACTAAGCCTGACGATAGCCATGTCTGGGCATGCGATTGTGACAAAATCTGCTGGCACCATCCGAGTTGATATGATGCGATGGCAAGAAGCATCCCGCTGTACATTGAAAAACGTCTTATACGTACCTGAGTTGCAATGCAAATTATTTTCTGTTCGCCGACTTGAAGACCACAGAATGATTGTTAACTACATATTCACGAACAAGGCAAATTAAAGCTAATGAAATTATCTTAGAATTACTACAGAACTGCGCTGGACTCACTTATTGAAATTATAGTTATAGGTGGAAACTGCAGTCCGATGTGTTCGTTTTTTCGTTGACTTTCCTAAACTTGGATGGAAATTCCGAAGCGGTGAAGTCATTCTAACAAAATGGAAACCGTTAGAATGTGTGTTAAGTTTAGTACCTTCGATCCACTTAGTTCTCCCAGCCCGATCGCAATTCAACTGAAGATTATCTCGAGTTAATCCTTCCATGTGTAGAATAATCATTCGACTTTTGTCAAAATTCGGGCTGAAGTTGCTTCGTGAATCTGAATATATTATGCTCTGGACATGGCTAAGTATAACAAAGGATGTTGGATTAAAAATAACAAGAAATATATTTACACTGTATCGGTAAAATTTTATTTCAACAAAGTTAGACTTATTTCATCTTCTTCATATGGGTCAGATGCTTCCTCAAAGCCAACTGCTTCTCGCGGAACGATTTCTTCACTTTTCCGCGCGCTTTGTGCCGAATCATGTTGAAGTTCTTGTTCTTCCGCTTTTCGGTGTTCGTCTTCGAACAGAACGGATCGTGCCGGTTGTCCTTGTAACCAAACTTTTCCCGTCCCTCGCGGCCCTTTTTCATGCTTTCAATTCGCGCTTCCTTGTCCGTTTTGCGCTTCTTGTAAATCATCTCGATGTCGTCCAGCTTGACGAATTCGCTTTTCTCCTTATCCAGTTGACGCTTACGAGAGTTGTGGGTCATCTTTTTCTTAACTTGCTCCTGTTCGATACGCTGGAAATCGGCATCGGTAAAGATCTTTGTCAGAGCTAGCTCCTGGATGGCTTCTTTTGATGTTAGGGTCGTTGTAGCTGAAGATCCTTGTTCAGAAGATTTTGATCCTGAGTTGTTTTGGTTATTGGATGCCTTCTTTTTAGTATTTTTATGCGATTGATTCGCTTTTTCCTCTTCTTCGTCTTCCACTTCTTCATCGCTATCTGCTTCAGAATCTGTTTCCCATTCTCCATCATCTTCTTCATTTTCTGATTCTTCATCCGAAGCATCTTCTTCTGGTTTCGATTTCTTGATCATCGTAATTCCTTTCTTTTTTTCCTCTAAAATCTCGTCGTCGCTATCAACGTCCACCCAGTCGCCATCAGAATCCGACTCGTCGTCGTCATCTGCCTCCTCGTTCACCTCGAGCGCTGGGGCAGCATTTAACAATGCCTCCGTTCCCGGGATGTGATCCATTGCCTGAACCTCGCCGTATTTCTTGGGCTTTATTTCTACACTTGCTTCCGTTGGACGACCTCGGTCCTTCTTCGCCAAGAGGGTCGGCATTTGTTCGCGATACAGCAGTATCAGCGATTTGGCTGCCATCATGACCGATTTTTCTTTGTAATTCTTATATGTGGTCAAGTCCCTCAATAAGTCTTCGTTCATTGCTAGAGGACAGCGAACGCAAATTTCTCGACAGGCGTTCAAACCGATGGCCATTACATCGCTGGAATTACGTTCACTGACGAAATTGTTCACTAATGTTTTGATGACGGGTTCGATCAGTTCCGGCGGTACCAGCTCGTGGGCAGCTTGAGCAGCAAACTGCAGAATTCTCGTGACTTGACGCTGATGAGGCTGAATGAACCTGCAGAGGAAAATAAAGAAAAAAAATGAGTACAAGCTTCTTTTTGGTAAAAGTTTGAAAAATAATAATGTTGTTGAAATCATTATTCTGCACATTACCGTGTTATGTAAGGATAGAAGCTAAACAGAAACAGCTCGTGAATTCCAATCAGCCGAGAAATCACATCCAGATGCATCAATTTAACTTCGAACCGTTCGTTGCCGTTCTGCAACTGCTTGAACAGGTTTTCGGCCATTCCTTGCGGATTGTGAATCAAGTGTACCGCGGAGAAATTAAATGATACGGCCTTGGTTTTCTTTTTCTGCGCTTGGCTGTATAGTTTCTTGGCCGCTTCCAGTTGCTTTTTGCGCTTTTTCGTCTTTTTGTTGACTCGATTGACCATGATGGCTCCTTTTAAGTCCACCTCCTTATCGCTATCATCGTCAGAGTTTTCCTCTTGCTCATCGGTACCCAGGAAGAATTTCAAGGATGCTACCATCACTTTGGTAACCTTCGAGAAACACCCCACCGTCGCAATGACGTTCACAGTCTTTGCATCGTTCCAAATCCGTTTCTTATACAGCTCAATCATTATGTCGATGGACATTTTGGCTGCCTTCGGATTTGCGTCTTTCAACATTGTGTACATGAAATTTTGCAAAGTGGAATTTAACTTCATATCTTTCTGCTTGGCGTTCATGTTCTTGATATCAGTTATGATGTGGTTTTCCAGGAATTTTCGAAGCGCCTTATCAGGACAACGCAACAGTTGGAAAAACAATTCCAACAAGTCCAGAGGCGATATCAAATTCTTATTACGCAGCAAAATAAGTGCTCGGCAGAATGTGTTTCTCATTTCCGGATCCAGGGTAGTAGAATGGGTCTTCAGCAAATCTACGATCGTCTGTGGAAATGTTTTCAGTTCCTCTACATAACATTGGGCCACCTACAAATGCACGAGGAAACTAAAATCATTAGGTTTATTTCATAAAACTAGTTGTGTATACTCTCACCTGGGCTAAAAACATGATGGATTCACAAAGACTTTTATTTTCCTTGTCCGGTTCCAATCTGAAGATTTCCAAAACACTCAGAAAGTGCTGATATTGCTGAAGGAATTCCTCCCGGTACGACTCGGCATCTCTTTTAATCAGGTTCTGCAACTGTGGCAGATTGTCCGGTAATTGGTTATTATGTCGAACCATTTTCTCGCCTTATACAAACAATTAGCACTAAATTATTACGAATTAATTTCCGTGAAACTATTGAATATCGGATGATAGAAAATCAACGAAAAACACATGCTGGTTTGTGTTTGACATGACGTTATTTTGACGTTTATCGACCGGGAGAGGTATTAGTTTTAACTTCGAAATACGTATGGTCGTATATGCAAAATGGATTAGATATTCGATTTCGAAAAATTACACCGCGTTTCTAATAGACGAACCCAAGTAAAAACAAGAGAGGGCAGCAGCGACTATGTCCAAGGGCTTGACGATCCCTCCCCAGGCCATCTGCGAGTTGTAGGGCTTGCCTAGGATGTGGTGGGGTTTGACAGTGGGCCCTGTTAAACCTCTATAAAAAGCTGCATGTATCCGCAAGTAGGCCCCACCAAAGCGACCGTGTGCCGCTCAAAGCGCACAAGCCCAAGTCCTGGTGTTAGGTGGGACGCTAAACAGCCCTGACACGACGGCCCTCCGACGAGACAGGAGGTTTGCGCAGGCCCAATAAGCCGCCTGGAAATCATTACGAACAATATAAGAGATAATGCGACTCGATATAATCGGCAAAGACCTAGGCGACGAATAAAGGATCAGGATTGGTAGCTTGGAACATGGAACTGCAAGTCGCTAGGTTTCGCAGGTTGAGACAGGATGATCTACGATGAATTACATCCTCGCAACTTTGACGTCGTGGCGCTGCAGGAGATTTGCTGGACAGGACAGAAAGTGTGGAAAAGCGGGCATCGAGCGGCTACCTTCTACCAAAGCTGTGGCACCACCAACGAGCTGGGAACCGGCTTCATAGTGCTGGGTAAGATGCGCCATCGTGTGATTGGGTGGCAGCCAATCAACGCAAGGATGTGCAAGCTGAGGATTAAAGGCCGTTTCTTCAACTATAGCATCATCAACGTGCACTGCCCACACGAAGGGAGACCCGACGACGAGAAAGAAGCGTTCTACGCACAGCTGGAGCAGACATACGATGGATGCCCACTGCGGGACGTCAAAATCGTCATTGGTGACATGAACGAACAGGTAGGAAGGGAGGAAATGTATAGACCGGTCATCGGACCAGATAGTCTGCACACCGTATCGAATGACAACGGCCAACGATGCATAAACTTCGCAGCCTCCCGCGGAATGGCAGTCCGAAGCACCTTCCTTCCTCGCAAAAATATCCACAAGGCCACATGGAGATCAGCTAACCAAGAAACGGAAAACTAAATCGACCACGTTCTAATCGACGGTGTATTCTGTAACGGTAGCCCGTTACAATAGCGAATTTGTAAATATTAATCAGTTAAATAAATATCTTTGTGTACATATATTTGTTTGCATCGATCCACATGGAATGACCTAAGAGTAACATAAACCATCTCAAGAACTACGCATGTGAAATAAGTTTCACGATTCGCCTACGCATAGGCTATCACTGGACACAACACCTGAACTTGTACATAATAGCTGTTAACCCTCTCGCGAGAGTTAATTGATTGCCCGTGATCGGGGATGAGCCGAAGGTCAAGTTTGTAGGAAGACCTTGGGGGATTGGGGATTAGGACAAAGAAGTCAGCTCTGCGACTACTGGTGGGAGCGAGATGCCAGAAACCAGAACAAGAAAATGAAAACCGACTCGAGACTCTTTGCTAGAAGTTGACGATTTCCCGGACTATTTATTTTATCTGAGGGCTCAAAAGATTCTTTACCACTTTGCCTAGATAGTCGAAACGATTCGGAAGTTCTCCCGCGATCCGTGAAACCTTTTTGAGTGAGACCATATAGTAAAAGGAAGTATTTCAGTGCTGATTAGTCTTGATTATTACAGAAGTCCCAGTCAGTTTCCCCCGTGAAGAAAGTTGTGCTAATCCTAGTGATAAGTGAAGCCAGAAAGGTAATAAAGTCGTGCATAAGTAGTCGGCGTGCTCTCGTAACTTTTTTTTTGTCGAACAGCCGACGGCTCTATCTCTCAGACAGGAAACTAGGACCACCACCGCTAATCATTTTCGACCGGCAAACAAACCGACCAGCATCCATTCGGAGCCGGAAGGGCTGCGCCGTCAACATCGCGCCCAATCCCGTTCAACGCCGAAGACCACGTGTGTGCCCAATCGTTTGTTGAGCTTCCGGCTGGCGTACCGTCACCACGTAGCATTCGGAATCAAGGTAGAATTCAACACCGTTTCGCCAAATTCGCCGTGTCCAAGTACCATTTCATCATGCTTGTGATCGAAGCCGATCATCAATAAAGGTTGGCTTGCTCTGGTAGGTGGATGCATCGTCGCGTGGTGCTGCTTTCTTTCCACGCTACCGATTCCCACGCTACCGTAAACCACAAGCCAAGCCACAGACAATACCGGAGGTGAACAATAGGAGCCAAGCCACGCCGTAACACAAAGGGACAGCATCAAGCCGAGCTGACCATGCTGCCGTGCCGGCGCTAGAATGCGGTAACGAGAGTAAGTCAGAAAGTTAAAATTAATCCATGTGCACATGTGACGTCAGTGTTGGGGGTAGACAGCTTAGAGAGTAGAGAGCACGCACGCATAGATAGACGATAGGCCGAAGGACTGGAATGACCAATGTGTAGATTAGTAATAAATGAGTATTGTTTTTGAAATGAAGCGAGATGTCGTCATCACTACACAAACCTTCCCTCCCCTGTAATGTTCTTCATGCCGCTAGTCATTCATTCGAATTATTTCCTTTTGCACGCGTTCGTATCTAGTTGAGCGATTTATGAATGACCTCAGATGCTTTTGACTCGGTGTCGCCATCTAGGAAACAGTGGCGGAATTTTCCAGTGATGATAAGTTGAACTTTATGTGGGAAAGTTCTACTTCAATGTGTTGCGTTAGGGTCGAGTGAGTAATGTTCGGTTCTGGTTTCGTGATTTTCTAGTAAGTCGGACGCTAGGAAAGTGGTGCAGGCGGAATTGTCCTTGAACCTTTCTTTAAAGGTTTTCTCAATGGACTTACTTCGGTGGGTCTCAGACCGCCCGCATAATAAAAAACAACATGTTATATGGTCAGAATCATTATTACGATGTAAGATATAGCTTCACAGTTTACGTTGCGGTTATCGTATACTTTTCGATCGATTCAACCATAACTGCTCGACAACATCACTAAATGTCAACATATAACATGCTGTCTCTAAAATGTTCTTTATTTCCTGCATTATATGTCAACATTTTATCATATTGTTGAGCGAAAATTTTGCACGCGAAAACAGACGATTTTTTATGGTGACATAACTTAACAACCCATTCAACATATTGTTATTTGTCAAATAACCGTACCACAAACTGTTAAAACTTTATATGAGATTGTTCATTTACAGTTGTCAACAGTAAAGGATACTGTTGTCGACCGCACGGGAAAATATCCATGTACAGTTTGTAATTATGCGGGCGGGCAATATTAGTACATGAGCGGGAAGTCCTCTAACGAGGTGGCGCTTAAGCTTCCTGTTTATATAAGGACAATTTTGCTAGTCCACAGTAACGACTATTCCGGGAAATTATTGACCGGTCACGAACAGCTTTGTGCGGCTATAATTCTTCTCCGACATCACGAACGTACGCACTTACCGCAGTGCGAATATTGAATCCGACCACTACCTCGTTGCAGTATGCCTGCGCTCAAAACTCTCGACGGTGTACAACAAGCGTCGAAGTCGGACGCCGCGGCTTAACATTGGGCGGCTACAAGACGGTAGACTAGCCCAAGAATACGCGCAGCAGCTGGAAGTGGCACTCCCAACGGAAGAGCAGCTAGGCGCAGTGTCTCTAGAAGATGGCTGGAGAGATATTCGATCTGTCATCGGAAGCACCGCAACCGCTGCACTTGGCACGGTGCCCCCGGATCAGAGAAACGACTGGTATGACGGCGAATGTGAGCAGTTAGTAGAAGAGAAGAATGCAGCATGGGCGAGATTGCTGCAACACCGCACGAGGGCGAACGAGGCACGATATAAACAGGTGCGGAACAGACAAAACTCGATTTTCCGGAGGAAGAAGCGCCAGCAGGAAGATCGAAACCGTGAAGAGACGGAGCAACTGTACCGCGCTAATAACACACGAAAGTTCTATGAGAAGTTAAACCGTTCACGTAAGGGCCACATGCCACAGCCTGAGATGTGTAAGGACATAAACGGGAACCTTCTTACGAACGAGCGTGAGGTGATCCAAAGGTGGCGGCAGCACTACGAAGAACACCTGAATGGCGATGTGGCAGACAAAGATGGCGGTATGGTGATGGACCTAGGAGAAGGCGTGCAGGACATAATTCTACCGGCTCCGGATCTCCAGGAAATCCAGGAGGAGATCGGCTGGCTAAAAAACAACAAAGCCCCTAGGGTTGACCAACTACCAGGAGAGCTATTTAAACACGGTGGTGAGGCACTGGCTAGAGCGCTGCACTGGGTCATTACCAAGATTTGGGAGGAGGAAGTTTTGCCGCAGGAGTGGATGGAAGGTGTCGTGTGTCCCATCTACAAAAAGGGCGATAAGCTGGATTGTAGCAACTACCGCGCAATCACATTGCTGAATGCCGCCTACAAGGTACTCTCCCAAATTTTATGCCGTCGACTAGCACCAATTGCAAGGGAGTTCGTGGGGTTTTATGGGCGAACGCTCTACCACAGACCAGGTGTTCGCCATTCGCCAAGTACTGCAGAAATGCCGCGAATACAACGTGCCCACACATCATCTATTCATCGACTTCAAAGCTGCATATGATACAATCGATCGAGACCAGCTATGGCTGCTAATGCATGAACACGGATTTCCGGATAAACTGACACGGTTGATCAAAGCGACGATGGATCGGGTGATGTGCGTAGTTCGAGTTTCAGGGGCATTCTCGAGTCCCTTCGAAACGCGCAGAGGGTTACGGCAAGGTGATGGTCTTTCGTGTCTGCTATTCAACATCGCTTTGGAAGGGGTAATACGAAGAGCAGGGATTAACACGAGTGGTACAATTTTCAATAAGTCCGTCCAGCTATTTGGCTTCGCCGACGACACAGATATTATGGCACGTAACTTTGAGAAGATGGAGGAAGCCTACATCAGACTGAAGAGGGAAGCCAAGCGGATCGGACTAGTCATTAACACGTCGAAGACAAAGTACATGATAGGAAGAGGTTCAAGAGAAGACAATGTGAGCCACCCACCGCGAGTTTGCATCGGTGGTGACGAAATCGAGGTGGTAGAAGAATTAGTGTACTTGGGCTCACTGGTGACTGCCGAAAATGATACCAGCAGAGAAATTCGGAGACGCATAGTGGCTGGAAATCGTACGTACTTTGGACTCCGATCGAATAGAGTTCGCCGCCGTACAAAACTGACAAGCTACAAAACGCTCATTAGACCGGTAGTCCTCTACGGACACGAGACCTGGACGATGCTCGTGGAGGACCAACGCGCACTGGGAGTTTTCGAAAGGAAAGTGCTGCGTACCATCTATGGTGGGGTGCAGATGGCGGACGGTACGTGGAGGAGGCGAATGAACCACGAGTTACATCAGCTGCTGGGAGAACCATCCATCGTTCACACCGCGAAAATCGGACGACTGCGGTGGGCCGGGCACGTAGCCAGAATGTTGGACAGTAACCCGGTAAAAATGGTTCTCGACAACGATCCGACGGGCACAAGAAGGCGAGGTGCGCAACGGGCAAGGTGGATCGATCAGGTAGAAGATGACTTGCGGACCCTCCGTAGACTGCGTGGTTGGCGACGTGTAGCCATGGACCGAGCCGAATGGAGAAGACTCTTATATACCGCAAATAAATAAATAAGTAAAAACAAGAAGAAGACACGACGGTGTTAACTTTGACAGATCCTGTAGCACAGCATATAGGAAGATCCTTGGACACTTCCCATGCCAATGAATTAAAATCCCCGCAGATTCTGGAAGAAATCCTAAAATTATTCTGGAAGAACTGCTAAAGATTCTTAAAGGAACTCCTCAAGGATTGCTGGGGAACTCCCGGAGAAATCTTTCAGGGATCCTATAGTTAAATTCGAGCGCCGGCACGCATCGTTCCTCATTGTAGTTAAACTGTTACCACATAACATATAAGCAGCTTTGCCGTGGAATGTGGTCCTTCCCTGATTTTGAAACGCTAGCGAACCTAGCGGTGGAAGTCAAGCTTTACTCAACAACGAGCATATGACAGAGCAGCAGCGCATGTTTTTCTGTTTCTCTCTATCGCTTTTTGGATACACGGGGCGGCCGTTCGTCGATTGTTGATACACAAAGAATTCACTTTGAATTTTGCTATTTGTTCTATGATGTCTACACTGATAAAAATCTCGTAGTAACCTCAACTACCAGGATACATTTATGGTTACTATGCCAAGAAGTTGTAAAATTACTCACAATATAGTTTAATAGACAGCACCATAGTGAAAGGTACATACCATGCTGTCAGCTCAGAAAACCATAGTAAATTTAACCGTGCCGTATAGTTATGATAAACTGTCAACCGTCTAAGACATATATTCCACTAAAAGCTAAGCTAAGAATACATTCCACTAAAAGCCTAATATATTTTTCTGATGATAAACTGTGTTTTCTATCAGTCAGTTGTTTTGCAAGATTTTTTTGTTTCATTATAATTCTGAGTTAAAGAAAAAATATAATAATTATATTTATTCCGCGGAAATATAGTTCGCGAAATATATTCATATAATGTTTGAAATACCTTTCTGGGCGATGTGCTGCAGGTAAGTGCACCAGGCACCACAAATGTTTCCAGTATACTCCAAATAATCTAAACGTTGTTTCCACCTGAATTTTCAGGTACATTTTACGTGCACACGTAGCTGCAAATGCTTCAGAAAATTCAGGTGAAAATTACGTGTCCGGTGAATTCTATCCAAAACTCAGGTAGAACTTACCTCATTTTCACGTAGAATGAAAATTCTATCGAAAAATCAGGTACAAGTTACGTGAATTTCAGGTGGAAAAAATCTACGTACTTTTTCAGGTGGAAACAACGTGCAGATTTTTGGGTGTATTTTTGGGTGTAGGAATTTGTCACGATATTTTTCTGTTAGGTTTGAGAAAGAGAATTTACAGGCTTCCATTGATATTTGCGGTCGGAACGAGCAAAATTTGGAAAACCAACAATGAAACTCTGAGTGAAGCAAAATGTTGACTATGTTTAGCTCGTCAAAACCAATAAACCCAATGCCATTACTAAAAAATCATTCGCGGTGTTAAGACTCTATTCAGAATAATCAAAGCAACCCGGTAACAAGCGCGATGTCATCATAATCAATAGACATAGACCGCTGTCATTATTGATACGCAGTATGAAAAAAAATGGCCCAGGACATCCTAGCTACGATCTGGCGATGAGCTAAACAATAGGATGTCAGTAGCCTGAATCAAAGTGTTTCAAGCATGTGCAAAGAGAGTTAAATTTATGTTGCATTAAATGTTTAAAAGCTGAAGGTTATAATTAGTCTGATGTTGCCAAGTAGTTCCACAAAGCTGATACGCGTCCGTTAGACGCAAGCCAAATTTGAGCTGGAGAAATCTTAGCAACCTCTTGTGCTCCATTGCAAACTGATAAAATCGTGGGGTAAATTTAATATTAATAATATGAGACCTAAAACTAAGCTACTAAGGGTCTGTCTCAATTGGATAATTAAACTGAATTTAAACTTAAAAGTGACATTTCAATAATTATCGAATAACCCTGCTCGCAGAGCAAGATTATCGACATCGATGGACATCGATGGAAAATGATTCGATATCTGTCAAAAGTAATCTTGCTCTGCGAGCAGGGTTATTTGATAATTATTGAAATGTCACTTTTAAGTTTAATTTCAGTTTAATTATCCAATTAAGACAGACCCTAAGAGCAAGATTACCGGTGGTAAGTTTGAGCCGTTTGGCAGCGCAGTATCATTACTTGACACTTGACCGGTCACTACTAAACGCGCTGCTATAATAGTAGCGCGACTGACTGGTGACTAAATTTGATAGCGCGATAAGACCGCTGCTATTTGATGAACTGTCAACTGTCAAACGTCACCGGTACGGAATACAGCAACCAAATTATGAGCCGAAAATAGTGACCGATACGGAAACGAGTGACGATGAAACTAAAAAATGAAAGCGCGCTGCGCGGGTGTTTAAAATGCTCGCGACCGATAATGATGCTCTAAGAGTCGAATACGGCGCAAAATTTGCAATATAGCTACACCGCAAAAATCGAAAACAACATTGAAGACCTTTTCGACAAACTTTCTGATCCCATTCTTCAAGCGGGAAAATAAAAAACACAGACGTCAGAATGGTCAGAATAAAAATTTAGTGCAAAACATAAATAGTAAATTAGCAAGAAAGTGCTGGAGATCTTATAGATTAAGTGCACATAAGTTAACATACTAAGACAGAATGTTAAGTGTAGAAGAACAGTACATTTACTATAAGTGAGTAACATGCAAAAAAAGGAAATCAACATAGCTACCATAATTCGCGACCGTGAGCATGGAACCCGACGGATCAATCCAAAAGCGTTCAAAAAGATTGCTCTGGAGCTGGCTGAATATTCACTTTTGGAACGGCTGAGGAGTGAAGATCTTTGCCAGGTAGGTTCTTCTGCCGTAAACGTTGTCTCTGACCTCATCTATCCGACCTCACCTGTAATAAATTTATTTAATAATAACCATGCTTTGTAGCCTCTGGACGATCTATCGAACGAAACCGAGTCGGTGTTCAACGTAGAACAAAGTCATGATGGGTAAGTTCAATTCCGATGTTATTACGTTGAATATGTCTAATTGTGGTCTTAACGAAATCAATTCCGGCAACAGGTGCTATGCCGCAACAGTACAGACAAACAAGAGTGTAAATATCTTTCAAGTTTGTTCAATGAAAAAAAGAGGTATTTTAAAATACTCAATTGTTATTGTAGTACCGACTGATATTAACAAAGTTTGGTTGTTTTTAGCCGAGTATCATACGAATGAGCGATCAGTATGGACATTGGCGTTTCATCCATCCAATTCAGCCATAATTGCTTTTGGAACGCTGGGCGGAAAAGTTTTCGTTTATGTTGATGGCGTAAGATTGACTTGCATCTTCAACGATTGTTCTCTGGACTGATACTTTCATTTCCAGAAAGAGTCCGCTTGGTTGGAGGAACCGGAACTCATTGCTTCGTTATGTTTCCATCCCATTGACAACTATCTGGTGCTGGCCAGTGGAAACGAAGTAACGTTCTGGGATTGGAAACACAATTCCATAATGAGCACCGGAACGACGTATAATGATTCCAAGTGCCGTTTTTTGCGAATTACAAATAATTCGATGCTTGTGACGGGCATCTCGCAAACGATTCTTTTCGCGTCTGCATCGATAGGAAAGAACTTGGCGAGCGTGGAGCCTCAGTATCTGATGGCTTCTTTCCTAAGGACGGTCAACTATATGCTCGATTCGTTGGAGCATGGCTGCACTATAGGAAACAGTTTCAATGCTGAGTTCAAGAAGCAGTTTTACCTTTGGAACCATTTGCTTAAGGTTATCATAGATAAGAGAAAAGAGCTGAGATGCTATTCCAGTATCAAAGAACAAGCCGAGTGCACAGTAAAGAAATTAGTTCTACTCTGTAAATGACACCCATTAATTATATTTGTTGTTTCCAGAATTCCTATCTCAATAATACGCTTATTATTTTGAATCGTCGAATAGACAGTATGCTAGAAACCGTTGAACGCTCCGTTTTCAGATTACTTCCGGAAAGCAGTGGAATTATTGATCATGAATATATTGAACAGTTTTGCCGGCTGCCAATGCTGTATTTTGAACAAGTGTGCTCCAGTTATGTGGAGCAAATGTATAGTGGCTATATTAGGTAAGTATGAGGTTTCGCATGTAGCTTGCGGGCTTTAATGTCGTTAAAGTATCTGTTCAAAAATGTATTAAAAATACATTTAGGGGACTACATTATTCATCTTTTCCAGGTACATCTTCGATTTGTCGTTGGTAAAAAATATTTTGTATAAGATTTTCAAACTATACTTTGACTATGAACACAAGCTTCCTTTCGAGGAATGGTTGAAATATGAGTATCACATTGATAGTTGCATAGTTTCTCGAAATACGCCGAACAAAAATCACTTCATCTTACAAGCCTGGGAACTGAAAGACTTTCGCGAAACTTCGGCTGCACCGGATTTCAAAGAAGGTAAGCCATTCATTATCAGTCTGAAGAAAATGGCATTATATCGTTTTCCAACCATTGTTTTGCATCCAGACTGGAAAAACATTATCTCTATTTGCTCAATCAACAATGACTCGAATGTGTCGATATCGCAATGTGAGCAATTCGTGGCTTCAGTTCACTGTAAAGCGGTTCAGGAAATGGGTATGTTGAAGGCATTACATGTTGAGTTGAACGTTCCGATGTTATAACTTTAATAATGTTATTCTTCCCAGAGGTGCGCAGTCTCTGTCCAGCGAACTTCGGAGAATGCATTTTCGTATTTAGGTTCACGGCAAATTTCGTATCCTTATCGTTCTCACCGTCGGGCAAATATATTGTAATAGGGCTACGATGTAAAAAGCGCCTTAAGTATGCATACGTTCTGGATAAGGATACCAGGTGGAAAATTGGCGTTGACTTCCGTTATGAGCTCAACGATTCCAGAAATCGGGAGGCCGATACATCGTCGCCAAACAGTATGATTGTGTATTTTTTTATTAGAAAATTATTACCAATTGAACTTTTTAGATCGTGTCGGTTTGAAGTTATGCCTGCCAAAAGAATCCTTCAACTATAAGGAAATCAACTGCATCAAGTGGTCAACACTGCCAGGATACGGGCTTCTCATAGGACTGAAATCAAAATTTATACAAATCTGCAGGTAACTGTCAACAGCGGACATTTTCTATGGAGATAATTTGTTTCAATCATACCTTGATGACTGCCTGATGAGTGCGGTTGATGCAGTGGTTTAAATTGTGTAGAAAAAAAAACAGGAGAGGTAGGCAAAAGATATTTTAGTTATAAGATAAAGATTGTTGCTTCGGTTCCCTTTGTTCTGCTGTCCGAAACATGTTGGGTGTAGAACTCTTAAATCGTATGGATTTTTCCTTCAATGAAAGCGACAATCTTTATCTTGTAACTAAAATATCTTTGAGGTAGGCGTATAGACCAACATATGCAACATCTGGATTTGGTTCTTAAAAGCAGTGCTAATTCTTTACCACCTTTTTATTATATATACTACTTATCATGTTCGATCGCGCACCAAATAATTAGGTTTTATTTAATAAGCAGAACAAAATAACGCGAGTCTCGAGACTGTTCTGCACATCCAAATCATGTTCAATCGTGTACCAATTAATTACCTTTTTCGTTCGCATAAAAAGTTGAACAAAAAATCGATTCTCGAGACTTTTTTTTTTCTTCCTAAACAATGGAGGGGGAATCTGCTCAACAGACATCCTGGGTTGACCAGGAAGTGCGGGGTTAGGGATCACCGAGGGAGGCAGGACTACATCCCCAACCCGCTAAACCGTTTCCATTGCCGCCAAGCCCATAGTCCCTTCGGTACAACCAGAAAGTAATGCTTCAAAGGGGCCAGCGCACAACGCACCCTCGAGGTTAGCTGCGTGTCCTTGCAGCACCGAACATCGTAACTCGCTTTTTTAGAAGAACACCATGGTATCGTGCCAGCACGTTGCTGGCTTTCCAGGTGGCCTTATCACGCCCTATGTCCTCGGAAGGTGGGAAGGGTCGACTTCGCGCCTGCTTCCCTCTGCACGACTGGTATCAAGAATGATGATGCCGCATGCACCCCAAATTGACCTTTCTGCGATAGGGCCTATTCGCCAGCACATAGAGGGACTTGCCGACGTGAGGCCTACGCCTGCCCCAGCCTTGACGAGGATCCCTTTCCGTCCTCGGGCTCGGAACCCGCCCGGTTGACCGACGCCGCGAAAGCGACGATACCATGTTGTTCTTCGCGCGGCCACTTGTTCGATAAAAGGATCGAGTTCGACCACAGAGCATGACCACCGGTATGACCCATGAAGCCGACTCCGATCCCTTGGACCACCTCTTATTTGCGCCTGAACTAGCCATCCTTGAGTCCATGCGCCACCTTCTGTGTAGCTCCGAGACGATTTGGGCGATAGCCGATAAAACGGCGTTCCAGCCAACTTCATCTTTACACATCCTCCGAACTAGGTTGTCCGGGGTAGTGTCCAGACCACATGTGGCAAGCATGTGGTCACGCATTGCGCAAAACGTGAGCACACGAACAACACGTGTTCCGCCGTTTCCTCTAAACCTGCGCACACCAAACACTCGGGCGAGGCCGAGCAAACCAGCTGCGTTACCTGCATTTTGATTTTGCAGCACGCTTAAACGCCGGGCACATCGAACCCCCCATGGGGTGCTTGCTGTTCACAGCTTTGCTGGAACAAATCAAACAATTGGGAGGGTTCGTGCAGCATTGTGCCTTATGTCCCTCCAATCCGCAGCGTCGGCAGAGATTGCTTCTGTCAGGGCCTTTGCAGTCCCATTGCTTGTGCCCCGGTTCCAGGCACTTGAAGCAAACTTCGGGTTGCTCGTATATGCGCACAGGGCATACCGACCATCCCACCTTGACGCTCCCTAACTTGACTACCTTGGAGGCGTCCGCTGCAGATAGCCGAACCAATGCTACCTGCGTCCCTGCCGGACCTTTCCGTAGCCGAACGGCTGCGGTGGGCGTCTCCACTTCACACTGTCGCCGCAGTGCCGTGACGAGCTCTTCGACTTCAGTGATCTCGTCCAGGTCTTTAACCCTTAGATTCACCTCCGTCGTGAGTGCCCTCACCTTGACCGTCTCGCCTAGGACCTCCTCCGCCAAGCGAGTCTCGAGACTGTTCAGCACCGATCGCGCACCAATTAATTTACTTCTCGACCGCACACAGCAGAACAAAATAAAGCGAGTCTCGGAACCGTTCTGAACATACAAATCATGTTTTATCGCGCACCAATTAATTTACTTTTCGACCGCATCAAGCAGAAAAAAACAACGCGAGTCTCGAGACTGTTCTTCACATTCAAATCATGTTTGATCGTGCACCAATTAATTAACTTTCCCAGCAACTCCTATCCCTATCTCCTCGTGGCGCTGGCCGGGATAGGAGCAACCTTAGGGAAGATCGGGTAACCAACGTGGGTCATATGCTGTCAGGAAAAAGGGGAGGGGTTGGTCTTCTCCGGAAGTGCAAATCTTACTGAGCGTTTGTTCTCCATGTTAGGGCCGGCTAATCATCGTCCGAGTGCCAGCGAGGGACTTTAAACTAAACTGTGCAATCCTGGTAAGGTTGCCTACCGAAGATTCTACAGTTATAACGAATAATGGACAACGATTGGAAAGTCGGATTTTGGAACCTGAGAACTTTGAATGAAACCACACGTGTTGAGCTCGTGAGCTGCAGAAGATCGGCGTGAGTGCGGCAGCAATCCAGGAAATACGGTGGCCCAGAACTGGAGAACGTGAATTCCCATAGCGAACACTTCATTCAAATACCACATCTACTATAGCGGCAGAACAGAGCAGAACGAGGAGTTGGTAATCGGAAAGCAGATGAAGCGTGTTATCCGGTGGAAGCCGATAAGCGACCGCATTTGCGTGTTGAAAATGAAGGGCAAATTCTTCAACTATAGCCTGATCAGGATCTATGCCTCAACGAACGATAAGCCTGATGCCGTGAAGGATGAGTTCTATGAGAGCCTTAATCAGGCCTACGGAGAGTGCCCAACACACGATGTAAAGATTGTTATCGGGGATGCAAATGCGCAGATCGGAAGAGAAAGTTTCTTTCGCCCTGTCATTGGTACGGCAAGCCTTCTTTCCGCTACCAACGATAATGGTCTGCGACTTGTAACCTTTGCTGCTGCTAAAGGGATGCAATCAACAGTACCTACTTCACACGTAAGAATATCCGCAAGCACACCTGGCAACATCCGAGTGGAGATACTTGCTCACAGATAGACCACGTGCTGATTGACGGACGACATTTCTCGGATGTTATAGATGTAAGTTCCTTAAGAGGTCCGAACATTGACTCGGATCACTACCTTGTAGTTGCAAAAAATCGGGTGCGACTTTCCAGCGTTACGAATTCACGAAACAACAGAACGATGCGTTTCAATATCCAACGCTTGTCAGTTGAAGGAGTTGCTGAACAGTATCACCAGAAGCTGGAAGAGCGGATAGGAGATGCCACCGGATCTGGCGACGTCAACAGATTGTGGGAAAATATCCACGGAGCTGTGACTACAACAGCGCACGAAGTTTTAGGCGCTGCACGACGACGCCAACGAAATGGTTGGTTTGATGAGGAGTGCCAGCGAGTGACGGAGGAGAAAAATGTTGCTAGATGTCGAATGCAAGTGGCTCGTACCCATTTCAACAGAGATCGGTACAGTGTATTAAGGGCAGAAGAGAAACGAATCCACCGCACAAAAAGGGAACACGAAGAGAGTGTGATAGTTGATGCGGAGGAGAACATGGATAGTAACGATATGCAGAGGTTTTACACAACTGTCAATGGCGCGCTGCATAAGACTGCGCCAGTGCCCGCCATGTGCAATGACGGAGAGGGGAATTTGCTGACAGACAAGACTATAGTGGCAGCCAGGTGGAAGGAGCACTCCGAAGATTTGTTGAACGGTGAAAATGAAGGTGTATTAAGGAACAGGATGGACATAGTCGGTGACGGTCAAGTTGTGGAACCACCAAAGCTGGACGAGGTAAAGAAGGCTCTTAACGAGCTGAAAACAGTAAAGCTGCTGGTAAGGACGAGATTCCGGTCGAGCTTCTCAAACACGGTAGTGAGCAGCTGCGTCAATCAATCCACCACATTATCCAGAAAATATGGGAGGATGAAGAACTACCTGCCGGGTGGTTGGATGGCCTCATATGCCAAATCTATATGGAAGGCCACATACACGTAAAAAAATAACCTTATATGTTATGGCAAAAAACCATTCGAAAATACTTATACTCTTCATTATGCCACCTAATGAATGATCCCATATCAAAAAGCTAATAACATTCATAAGTTAATGAAATGTATAAGTTTCCGAATGTATGTGACTAATGCGATGTATAAGTTTTTTCTTATACATGTCATTAAGCGCCTGCTTTGGCAAAAAAGTATTAGAAATATTAATAATAAACAACATTAAATTTTTTTACGTGTACTAGAGTGTGCCAATTACAGAGGGATCACCCTTCTGAACTCGGAGTACAAAATCCTGTCGCGTATCCTGTTTAACAGACTGATACCGCTTGAGAAGTCCTTCGTCGGCGAATAACGGGCAGGTTTTCATGAGGACCGATCAACGACAGATCAGATCAGTACATTCAAAGTTAATTGCCTATATGCCGGGTATTAAGCCAACCGGAGTGGAAATTAATTACTATGTCTGAAACTTGATTATGCATATGTATAACATGTGATAGATTTAGTTCGGAAAAGGTATTGAGGGTAACCGCCCCTTCGGTGGGGTTTGATCCCACGACCCCAGTTCGCATGACAGGTGCTTTTCCCTACTAAGCTACGAAGGACCTCCGTCGTCCACCGCAGCTTAGCGGGTACTGATGAAACCAAATTCCCAGCACCAGGTACCAGCCGATCTCTCGCAGTACATTTTCAGAACTAACTCTCTCAAATGTATTTTTGTACACATCATGTCAACCAAGTAGGATGAGTATTTAGTATTGTCCGGCTCCTACACACTTGCTTCATCAGCAACGGCGCTCAATGAAGTAGGGTTGTGTGAGGTTGTGCCAGTTTGGTCGTCAGATCCCAACACGACCACACAAGCGAAGAGAGATCGCCACTCGAGATCAGTACATTCAAAGTTAATTGCCTATATGCCGGGTATTAAGCCACCCGGAGTGGAAATTAATTACTATGTCTGAAACTTGATTATGCATATGTACAACATGTGATAGATTTAGTTCGGAAAAGGTATTAGGAGGTAACCGCCCCTTCGGTGAGGTTTGATCCCACGACCCCAGTTCGCATGACAGGTGATTTACCTATTAAGCTACGTAGGACCTCTGTCGCCCACCGCAACAGCGGGTACTGATGAAACCAAATTCCCAGCACCAGGTACCAGCCGATCTCTCGCAATACATTTCAGAACTAACTCTCTCAAATGTATTTTGTACACATGATGTCAACGAAGGAGGATGAGTATTTAGTATTGTCCGGCTGCTACACAGTTGCTTCAGCAGCAACGGCGCTCAATGAAGTAGGGTTGTGTGAGGTTGTGCCAGTTTGGTCATCAGGTCCGAACACGACCACACAAGCGAAGAGATCGCCACTCGAGATCAGTACATTCAAAGTTAATTGCCTATATGCCAGGTATTAAGTGGAAATTAATTACTATGTCTGAAACTTGATTATGCATATGTACAACATGTGATAGATTTAGTTCGGAAAAGGTATTGGAGGGTAGCCGCCCCTTCGGTGGGGTTTGATCCCACGACCCCAGTTCGCATGACAGGTGCTTTCCCTACTAAGCTACGAAGGACCTCCGTCGTCCACCGCAGCAGCTTAGCGGGTACTGATGAAACCAAATTCCCAGCACCAGGTACCAGCCGATCTCTCGCAATACATTTCAGAACTAACTCTCTCAAATGTATTTTGTACACAATGTCAACCAAGTAGGATGAGTATTTAGTATTGTCCGGCTCCTACACACTTGCTTCATCAGCAACGGCGCTCAATGAAGTAGGGTTGTGTGAGGTTGTGCCAGTTTGGTCGTCAGATCCCAACACGACCACACAAGCGAAGAGAGATCGCCACTCGAGATCAGTACATTCAAAGTTAATTGCCTATATGCCGGGTATTAAGCCACCCGGTATATAGGGTATTAACCGCCCCTTCGCCCCCTACTTCATTGAGCGCCGTTGCTGATGAAGCAAGTGTGTAGGAGCCGGACAATATTAAATACTCATCCTACTTGGTTGACATTGTGTACAAAAATACATTTGAGAGAGTTAGTTCTGAAAATGTATTGCGAGAGATCGGCCGGTACCTGGTGCTGGGAATTTGGTTTCATCAGTACCCGCTAAGCTGCGGTGGACGACGGAGGTCCTTCGTAGCTTAGTAGGGAAAGCACCTGTCATGCGAACTGGGGTCGTGGGATCAACCCCCACCGAAGGGCGGTTACCCTCCAATACCTTTTCCGAACTAAATCTATCACATGTTGTACATATGCATAATCAAGTTTCAGACATAGTAATTAATTTCCACTCCGGGTGGCTTAATACCCGGCATATTGGCAATTAACTTTGAATGTACTGATCTCGAGTGGCGATCTCTCTTCGCTTGTGTGGTCGTGTTGGGATCTGACGACCAAACTGGCACAACTTCACACAACCCTACTTCATTGAGCGCCGTTGCTGATGAAGCAAGTGTGTAGGAGCCGGACAATACTAAATACTCATCCTACTTGGTTGACATGATGTGTACAAAAATACATTTGAGAGAGTTAGTTCTGAAAATGTATTGCGAGAGATCGGCTGGTACCTGGTGCTGGGAATTTGGTTTCATCAGTACCCGCTAAGCTGCGGTGGACGACGGAGGTCCTTCGTAGCTTAGTAGGGAAAGCACCTGTCATGCGAACTGGGGTCGTGGGATCAAACCCCACCGAAGGGCGGTTACCCTCCAATACCTTTTCCGAACTAAATCTATCACATGTTGTACATATGCATAATCAAGTTTCAGACATAGTAATTAATTTCCACCCGGGTGGCTTAATACCCGGCATATAGGCAATTAACTTTGAATGTACTGATCTCGAGTGGCGATCTCTCTTCGCTTGTGTGGTCGTGTTGGGATCTGACGACCAAACTGGCACAACCTCACACAACCCTACTTCATTGAGCGCCGTTGCTGATGAAGCAAGTGTGTAGGAGCCGGACAATACTAAATACTCATCCTACTTGGTTGACATGATGTGTACAAAATACATTTGAGAGAGTTAGTTCTGAAAATGTATTGCGAGAGATCGGCTGGTACCTGGTGCTGGGAATTTGGTTTCATCAGTACCCGCTAAGCTGCGGTGGACGACGGAGGTCCTTCGTAGCTTAGTAGGGAAAGCACCTGTCATGCGAACTGGGGTCGTGGGATCAAACCCCACCGAAGGGGCGGTTACCCTCCAATACCTTTTCCGAACTAAATCTATCACATGTTGTACATATGCATAATCAAGTTTCAGACATAGTAATTAATTTCCACTCCGGGTGGCTTAATACCCGGCATATAGGCAATTAACTTTGAATGTACTGATCTCGAGTGGCGATCTCTCTTCGCTTGTGTGGTCGTGTTGGGATCTGACGACCAAACTGGCACAACCTCACACAACCCTACTTCATTGAGCGCCGTTGCTGATGAAGCAAGTGTGTAGGAGCCGGACAATACTAAATACTCATCCTACTTGGTTGACATGATGTGTACAAAAATACATTTGAGAGAGTTAGTTCTGAAAATGTATTGCGAGAGATCGGCTGGTACCTGGTGCTGGGAATTTGGTTTCATCAGTACCTGCTAAGCTGCGGTGGACGACGGAGGTCCTTCGTAGCTTAGTAGGGAAAGCACCTGTCATGCGAACTGGGGTCGTGGGATCAAACCCCACCGAAGGGGCGGTTACCCTCCAATACCTTTTCCGAACTAAATCTATCACATGTTGTACATATGCATAATCAAGTTTCAGAGACAGATCAGATGTTTAGCCGGCGGACGAACGGTCATTAGGCCGAATTAGCTTAAAAAAAGCAAAAAGTGAAAAATGAGAAGTTCTCTCTTCACCTTATCCCTTCTTCCTTCTTCTTTTTTCCTTCTTCCTTCTTCATTCTCCTTTCTTCCTTCTTCATTTTTCCTTCTTCCTTTTTCCTTCTTCCTTCTTCCTTTTTCTTTCTTCCTTTTTCTTTCTTCCTTCTTTCTTCTACTACCCTCTTTCTTTTTCCTTCTACCGTTTTTCTTCTTCTTTCTTTTTTCTTTCTTCTTTCTTCTTCTTCCTTCTTCCTTCTTCCTTTTTCATTCTTCGTTTTTCCTCCTTTTTCCTTTTTTCTTCTTCCGTTCTACTTCTAACTAACTTCGTACAACTCACTTCTCACTCCTCAGTTCTCATTCGGCCTAATAACCCAGCATCGATATGTACAACGCTGGATGGCTCGAAATAAAGTATTCGGATTGCAGACGAAGTGTCAACCTCGTTTGTGACATTAGACGGATTGAAGCAGGCTGATGCACTTTCGAATTTATTGTTCAAGATTGCACTCAAAGGCGCTATTGGGAGATCTGACGTGCAGAGGAACGGGGTCGCATATGCTCCTGGGTTTTGCGGACGACATCGACCTCATTGGAATCGATCGCAGGGCAGTAGTGGAGGCTTTTGTCCCACTGAAGAGAGAGAAGGTAAGGATAGGCTTAAGCATTAACTATATCAAGACAAAGTACATGGTGACAGGTGGAGATAGAGGAAGACCTACACGGAGATACTCAGAAACTCATTAATGAGTAAAATTTCACTCATTTCATAGAATAAGTGGATCTACTCATTAAATGAGTAAACATGGTTTTACTCATTTAAGAGTAAACACTATATATGTCAAAAAATGTGGGAAATTTACCCACTTTGAGAACGAAATGTATTGTTAAAATGGGTAATAAAACCCCATTTTTGAGAATAGAAATGTTATGCAGAACAAAATAATTATTTTTAATGAGAATACAAAGTAATTCAAAATCAAATAGTACATTTATTAATATTTTAATTACAATTTCATTTTATGTACAATCATTTTTTCGAACAAGATGTAGGTTTAGTACAAATATAAAATTATACGGATGTAGCGGCCGTTCACTTGAAGGCTACTCGCAGCAGTAGCAAGAATGAAGCAAGTATTTGATCTGCATTTGGTTAGCAGCAATAAGTCCAAGTATCCTTGTATTCCTTCTATTAATTGAGTGGTTCAACTTCGATTCGAATTACACAGAAACGATCCTAGAATGAAATGCGTTTTATTTTGTTTATTCAAAGACCGGATTAATAAACAAATCAATTTTTTACTTACCAGCCTTTTCCATTGAAGCCTCGCTTGAAGCTCTCACTCGATTTTTCGCCTAGTATTTATTAATTATATTAATTAATTTTGACTGAGACATTTTGGATACTGTCGGATTAATCAAAATAAAATGAAGTCTTTTTTCATCCATTTATGAGTAATTGGTACCCCTTTTCAACCGTAAACATTATTGTTGAAATGGGTAAATTTTCACTCATTCCAAGTTGTCAAAATTTCCCCATTTTTTGACATCTACATACTACAACTTAAAATGAGTACTTTTTTACTCATTAATGAGTTTCCGAGTTTATCCGTGTAGTGGTGTTGGTGCTGAGGTAGTGCTTGATGGAGATGTGTTTGAAGTTGTTGCAGAGTTTGTTTACCTTGGAACGCTTGTGACATGTGACAATGACGTTTACCGTGAAGTGAAAAGACGTATGTATTGCTGTTGCGAAAAGGGCCTTTTACGGATTACCCAACCAGCTTATGTCCCGCAACATGCAGACGGAAACGGAATTTGCTCTATACAAAACTCTTATTCTACCAGTGGCCCTTTATGGACATGAGGCATGGACATTAAAAGAGGCGGAGCTTTCGGGGTTTTCGAGCAAAAGTGCTGCGTACAATACTCGGAGGGAAACTAGAAAATGGTGTGTGGCGCAGACGCATGAATCATGAGCTGTGTCAAGTATACAAAGAAGAAAATATTGTGAATCGTATAAAATACGGCAGACAACAGTGGACTGGTCACTTAGTTCGAATGTCGGAAGAAATAATAGTGAAAACAATATTCAACAGAGAAGGAGATAGAGGCCGGCGACTTCGTGAAAGGCTATGAACACGCTGGCTGCACGCGGTGGAATCGGACCTGGGAACCCTTCACGTTCGGGGAAATTGGAGGAACATCGTCCAAGACCGACGATAATGGAGCTCTACAATATAGGTGTATCGACGCTGTAGCCAACCAGGTATCCAGGTAGATAGGCTTTAACGAATTATTAAATAATCAATCACCTTGCTTACACGAAGATGTCCAGCATCTGTAGCACTTTTCTATTAAGGCCTCTTACGGTGTCATTCAGAATGGGAGCCGTGCGGCTCACCAACACAATCTTACAATTACCCACTTTATTTCCGCGTAGCTCTCCAAATTTTTCTTTTTCTCCGTAATATCAAACATTTTTGTAATTGAAAAAATGGCTTACAACACGTCTACACTTCAACAACGGAAGCATATAATGATGTATCCGTGGTTCATGTCCTGAAATACCCTGTTTTCTAAGTATGCGCTAGCGATTTTGCTAAACTACCGTTTTTTTCAGGTCCCACTTGCCCCGGAGTACCTTATTTTTTTTTTACCGAAAACGTATCTTTCGCGGCGAAAACACCGTCTAACCATAAATTCCAGTGATAAATTTTACTGACTTGAAGATGGTTCTCCCTTTCCAATATGGCCATCATAGATTTCGATCAGAAAAATGTTGCTCTTATTAAACACCGTTATAAACCCTTTGCAATGTAAATATTATTATAGGGGTTATTCATTTGACACATTACGACCAAAAATTATAACTTTGATCAAGCTTTGAAAATTGGACTTATTACACTCTTCGTTACCAATATGGTGTAAGAAAGGTGAGGTGATTCATTTGGTGTATTACACAGCCATTTGAAAGTAGTAGTGCGTCGTTTCTTTCGCGTCTTAGCAACCTTCTCAACTACATGACGACGGCTGACGTCACAGAGTTTGTTATAAAATTTTCTTCGATTTCCCCTCCTAGCGTCTAACAGCGCACCATCGTATCAAGGGGAACCAGCATTTTGTTATCCAAACAATAACATGGAAAATATTTAGCGTGAGGCAAGTTCATTATATTCCAAATAATGTTTGATCTTATTACAGATAACTGAGCGAGTGACTGAGGATATCGATAATATTAAACATCTTGTTATTTTCCTTGTTGCCCAGAAAGCAAAACATGTATGATAATGTGGAATTTGTTATTAAATACTGAAAAGTGTTGAAAACCGTGTGCCTCGTGGAAAATGGCAGAAGTGCGTGTATAGAATGCTTTGTAATTTGAGCAGTGAATTGCTATATTTTGAGAAGATTATTATTAATTTGCTGATGCGGTTCTCATTTTGCTCCTACACAAATATTTTCATCATTTTGCGGGCCGCAAACAATCCGGCAAAACATGTTTTCTTGAACATGGCCCATAAAGGTTCATGGAAGGATGGAACGGTGTGACGTCACATACTTTCCCCTCAAACTATGTTTATTTTTTCAGCTTACTAATACCACCAAGTATGGACTTCCTTCACACCTTCTTTTTACCATCTTGTGAGCAACTAGCCATGGTGACTGCTGTCATAAATCTGCTATAAGAATCAAATAAATCTAACAAGCATGAAAATTGTTACTTGGATTTAAGCAGGTTTGAATAACATTTCGATAGTGGTATAAATTATAAAATTCTTCTTTATGTAATCATTTTTTGCTCTACAAATACTTCCTACTTCGATTTCTATTTTTTTAATGCTATTTAATATTTTTTAAAATATAAATTTACTTTATCATGACGGGATTTAGCAGGCGCTGGTGTGTTTTACAATTAGATGACCTAACTACTATTTACACTAAAATTACATTTAGATAAATTACATTTAGGCAGTACCATCTGCTGTTGGGTACGCCGCGCTTTTCGGAGGAATTCCTAGATTAATTCGCAATGAAATCCTGAAAGAACTCCGGTGGAAACTTCAAGATTTCCACTGGTAGATCCTCCAGGAGTTTCTCCGAAAATTCCTCCTCCACCAAGAATTTCGCTAGGATTTCCTTCGAGAATAATTCCGGTAGTTCTATCGGCAGTTCCTCTGAAAATTCTTCCGGGAATTTCGGCAAAATTGGAATTTATTTAGGCTTCTTCAGGAATTTATATAGATTTTCCACCAGAAGCTTCTGCAAGAATTTCTCTGCGAGCTCCTCAGGGAATTCTCCGGGAGGTCCTCTGATGATGATGATGATGATGATGATGGTGCAGCTACAAACCCCAACAAAGATTTCAGCTAGACAAGATTTGTCTATAAGATGAATTCTCTTGTTTCCGAGAATGCTTCTGGAAGTTTCCCCGGGGTTCCATTGAAAATTCTCCCGGGAGTTTCTTCAGAAATTCTTCCAGAAAATTCCTTCGAGAGTTCCTCCGGGAATTCCACCAGCAATTCATCCGGGAGTTTCTCCGGAAATTCCTCCGGGAGTTCCACCAGAAGCTATTCCAGGAAATTATTTATGCTTTTTTCAGGAAATCATTTCAAGACAAAATTTTCAAAATGACTTATCTGCTTTTGTAAACAAAGATTCAAACGACGATTTGACGAAACTGATAGCTCTCCCACGCAAACCAACACCATCAACAGGTAGCGGAAACCTTCACCTACCTATTGGTGGTGTTGGTTTACGTGGGAGAGCTATCAGATTCGTCAAATCGTCGTTTAAATCTTTGTTTACAAAAGCAGATAAGTCGTTTTGAAAATTTTGTCTTGATTTAGGCTTTCTTCAGAAATTAAGCTGGAAATTCCTCCCGAAGTTTTTCCGATAGTTTCTGTGGGAGCTCATCCGGGAGGTCCTCTAGGAATTCTTTTAGGAGTTCCTCCTGAGATTCCTACGGGAGTTCTTACGGGAGATCTTACGAGAGCTCCTTCGGCAGTTCCTTCGGGAATTCCTCCGGGAGATCCACTAGCAGTTTCTACGAGAATCCCTCCGGGAGCTTCATCGCCAGTTTCTCCGGGTGTTTCTCTGAAAAGGAACTCCCGGAGGAACTCCCAGAGTATTTTCCGGAGGAACTCCCGGGGGATTTTCTATAGGAATTTCCGGAGAAATTATCAGAGGAATTCTCGGAGGAACTGCCGGTGGAACTTCTGGAGGAATTTATTGAAGAACTGCAGAAAGAATTTCCTGAGGAAATCCTGGAGGAACTCTCGTAAGAATTCTAGGATGAACTGCCAAAGGAACTTCCGTAAGAATTTCAGGAGGAACTCCTGGAAGAATTCTTAAAAGAACCTCCCGGAGGAATTTCCGTAAGAACTCCCAGTGAAATTCTCCGATGAACTTCTGGAAGAATTTGTAAATAAATGCCTAAAGCAATGCTAAATGAATTCCTCGAAGAAATCCTGATTGAATTCCCGAAGGAACTACTGGTGGAACTTCAGAGGAACATCCGGTGGAATACCCTAGAGGAAGAGAAAAAATATTTCTGAAGGAATTTCCGAAATCCCATTTCCCGTGAAATTTCTGCCAAATATCGTCCAGGAATTCCCTATAAAGTTCCTGGAGCAATTCCCACAAGCACTTCCGGAGGAATTCCCACATGGAAGTCCTGAAATAATTCATAGAGAAGTTCCTAAAGGAATTTCCCAAAAAATATCTGAAGGAATTCCCAGAAAAATACCAGGAGAAATTAATGCAGAAATTCCCAGATGAAATCCTGAAAGTATTCCCAGATGAATTGCTGAAGAAAATCCCAGCGGATTGTTCCGAAGAACTCTTGGCAGATATCCGAGTAAATTCCGAGTGAAGTCCGTAAGGAATTCTAGTACACTTCCGCGGAAAATCTCCCGGAGAAATTCCTGAAGGAATTCCTGGAGAAATACCTGAAGAAACTCCCGAAAAAATACCTGTAAGAATATCTGGGGAAATACTTGGACGAATTCCAGGAGAAATTCATGAAGATATTTCTAGAGGATTTCTTGAAGGATATTCTGAAGTAATTGCGAAAAGAATTCCAGATTGGAATGCTAGATGATTTCGCTATTGAATGTTTGGAGGTATTCCCGGAAAATTTACTGGAAGTAATCCCGGAGGAATTAAATGAAGAGTTCCGAGAGGAATGCCCGGAGAAGTTCCTAGAAGAATTTACGAAGGAATTTCTTATAGATTTACAAGTAAAATTATGAAGCTAAATCCGAGGATTCCCGCATAAATTTTTGACGAAACTTCTGGTAGAATTTTGGGAAGAAATTCCGTATGTATTCTTGACGGAACTCTTGAATGCATGCCTGAAGGAAATGCCGGATTCTTCCTGAAGAGAGAATAGCCGAAGAAATATCTAGAAGTAAATCTTGGAGAGAAGAAAATAAATCTTCAAGGAATTTCCTCGTGAATTTCCTAAGAAAAATTAGTGGGTGGTTTCTAGATAAGGAGGAATTACAATTACATGAGAAGGATTTTCGAACGATTTTCAGAGGACTTTCTGGATAACTTTCCGGAGGAATTCAGAAGTTCCCAGGGGAACTTCTAGAAGGATATCAAGGAGAATTTTTAAGCCCGAAATGTTTCGAGTTGTTTTGAACTTTCATATATTATCGATCCTAAATGCCCTAATAAGTTTTGGGAATCTTTTGAATTTCAACCACCTATTTCTGTATATGATTGGATCGTAAAGTGCATCTCAGGATTAGATCTTCCAAACCAAGCCAAAATTTATAGAGGCAACCCAGAGAGTTTCCATTCTAACCAATTGCATTACAACCACGTAAACAGCTCAATTAAAAAATTACATGTCTATCGTTATCGTATTAGTCATTACCGAAATCAAGCACATAGCAGGACTGATATGCGTAAAAACACCAAGCGAATATTGTATTTCTCGACAAAATAATCCCGCTGAACGATATTCTCGGTTTATTATCATGCGCCTTTCCTATTCTAACAGTATTAAAAAAATACCAAAAAACTTTTTGTTGCAAGGGGGGGGGGTTGTATTGAGGCGGTTAAAAACTCGGATTTTTGCGTCACGTAATTTGCAAACAGACCCTAAAGAATTGGAATTCTCAATGGTTTAATTGGTTAAATGGTTTGATAATCAATAGTTTCCATGGGGTGGTTTCCGAGTCGATTGGTAAAATTTCGGAAATCCACCAAAAGGCAATGGAGCTATTAGCGTTTGAAATCTCGCCTAATTTCGTGACGGTTTCATATTTGGAAATTTTCGTTTTACATCCTGTATTCGAGCCTCCCCCTTAGACGTAGTCTTCGTCAAAAAATGTGGCTGGACTATATAATTTTTCTTGGCGAATTCTCGATCTATGTTTCAGTTTATCTTCTTCTTCTTATTGGCATTACATCCCCACACTGGGACAGAGCCGCCTCGCAGCTTAGTTTTCACTAAGCACTTTCACAGATATTAACAGCGAGGTTTCTAAGCCAGGTTACCATTTTTGCATTCATATATCAGTATCATGATACTTTCATGCCCAGGGAAGTCGAGACAATTTCCAATCCGAAAATTGCCTAGACCGGAATCGAACCCAGCCACCCTCAGCATGGTCTTGCTTTGTAGCCGCGCGTTTTACCGCACAACTAAGGAGGGCCCCAGTTTATCTACCCTACCCAATTACTAAAACTTCTTTTCCATGATCCTATGGTGAGATGCAGAAATATATAGGAGAACTGTTCAATTTTCCATCTCATTGCAAAACAGAGAAATACAGCACCAATCTTGTCGCTTCTTTTTGCTAACTGCTGAAAAAATCACAAAAATAAAAAAAAAAACAAATAAAATTCCCTTTCATTGCTTTGTTTTTAATGGGATGCAAATGGAAGCTATGAGATGAAGTGCCGAACCGTTTTCCTATATAAATAAAAAATGATTTGTATGGGAAAAATCTTACATGGGGGGAGGGAGGGTTGAAAAACCCATAAAAATTGCTTACGTAATTAGTGTACGGCCCCTTCACTTGGATCGTAGTACAATTTACACCAGTGCTGATCTATCACGGAGTAGCAACCAGTGACATGTACAGTCAGTCTAAGTTAAGCCAAGCTAAGTTTTCATTTCGATATTTGTACAAAACCAAACACTCAATCATGCAGCAATGTAACGATGTGTGTCGCGACCAGACCAGCCAAAGCTCCTCATCGGAGCTAATGCTGCTACCTTCGAACGACAATCTAAGTAGAGAGCAGTTCTACCCGCTCTCTGACTTGATCGTCATCGGGAATTGCTACATTTCATTTCGACCAGCAGGGGCGGTGCCACCCGCTTACCCACTACCTACCAATGCCACCGGGAACACGGACCTACTCATGTAGCTCCTGGTCTAGGAATGGGCACTACGCTATGGTAGTCTCCGTCAAGGTGCACGTCCCACTTTCGATGCGCTTCACCACATCGGCCAAAAATTCAAAACATTTCTACCATTTTTCTCATTTGCGATATGCAAAGATTTATAATATTTAAATAATATTAAATTTTGGTTCAATCTAAGTTAATTGCCTCTATTCCGGGGATTATTCCACCCGACTTGGACATTAATTTACAATGTTCTGAAAACTCTTCGAGTCCCAACGAAGGGAAAGTGGTTACCTCCAATACGTTTTTCAAATCAATATCTTCCACATGATGTAGGGGACCTGTTCCGCTTTCCATCTCACTGAACATATATTCATCTCATCGCAAAACAAAAAAAAAATACAGCAACAATTTCGTCGCTTCTTTTTGATAACACGCGTGCTCACTACTGAAAAAAATCACAAAAATAAGGAACACACCAAATTCCTTTTCATTGCTCTGCTTTTGATGGGATGGAAATTGGAGCTATGGGATGAAGTGCCGAACCGTTCCCCGACATTAGCAATCTTTTTATATCTGAACGAATTTCTAAAGGAATTTCCGAAGAAGTATCCAAAGGAATTTCAAGGAAATTGCTAAAAGATTTTCTAAAGGAACTTGTGAAGAAATTCACAAAGTTATCCTCAAATGATTTTCCGAAGGAATTTTTGTAAAAAGTTCTGTAGGAAATCCCGAAGAAATTCCCTTACAAATTTCTGGAACAATTCCTCAAGAAGCTTTCTAAAGTAACTACCGAATTAAAGTCTTAAGGAAATCCTTACAGAAATTCCCGAAAGAATTCTAAGATAAATTTCCGAAGCAATCCCCAAAAGAATTCTTGCAGACATTTTATTAAAATTTCTGAATAAATCTCCCAAGTATTTTACAAAGGTATTTCCGAGGGATTTTCTTGAGAAATTTTCAAAGAAGTCCCTAAAGGAATTTGTGAAGGGATTTTCATAAAAATTCTTGAAAGAATTGCGAAAGAATTTTTGAATTAACTTTCGTAGTAATTCCTTGATGTGTTTTCTAAAGTTTTTATTAAGAAATTTTCTAATGAAATTCTGGAGGAAGTTCCCTTTTTTGAAGGAATGTCTGAATTCTTTTCTGTAGGATTATCCGAAGGAATACCTGAAGAAATTTTTAGTGGAATATTTGGCAGAATTTCCGATGAAATTCTCAAACAAATTTTTGATGAAATGTCTGACGCAGTTTCTGGTTGAACTTGCGAAGGAATTCATGGAAATATTATCCTGCTGGTTGCATCCAACGGCTAGATTTAATTTTATATTGCTTACATATTGTTTGAGTGCTATCGTAATTGATTGATAGTAATTGGTTCGTAAATTTACTCTAATAGTAATCCAAATTAGGTACATTCACAGAAGTCCGCAGTCCGTTGACTGCGAGTCTGCGCCAACTGAAAAAAGCTGAACGATTCATTCCACAGAATTGGATTCGGTTCTCACACGCTTGTTGTAATATCCCGGCTGTTTGATTGGAAATGTTGAATGAATTAGACATCCAGTTGTTTACACGCGCCGCGCGTATTCAACTAATCACTGTGTATAACCATCATACAGCAGTAGGGGTTCATCGAATGCTTTGTTCAATTCCGGTTCTATTTCAAGGCTGTTTACAACATTTAATAGATTAGTGGTCATCTTTCATCCCTCCCTGATTGCGCTTATGCCGCATTTTGGAATCTATATACAGTACAGAAGACAAAACATTATTTTCCGTAGCACGTGGTAATCTCGTGCGGTTGTTCAGTCGGTGGTCAGCAGAACCAAAATAAAATACACACAAATATTGCGTGGACCTTGACTGTTGCAGTGTGGTACGACGTTGTTGCAGGGTTGTTACGTTTACGCACAATTCTAAAACTTGATATTGATGTATGTATTAGAGTATATTTGATTTTAAATTGTACATACTGGGGCTACTTTTAACCAGATAAAATATACGCTATTTGACGTCAACCCTTGCAGCCTCAATCATTCTTTTTATATGTAGAAAGGCTTTGAATAATGAGAAACGATACAATTGCAATTGCAAAGCAATTGAACTTAAGAATGTGAGGTGAATGAAATGTTCCATTGTTCAATAAAAAGGCTAAACCACACTGTCGTTTGTCGCATTGGGTTCTTTGGGATATTGAGAAATTAAATTTACCAAAAAAACCAAAACGGTCAAGATGCTTCTCTCGATACAAACTTTGTACTTCGCCTTAGTGTGGTACATCCTGAAATTAATTGCCTACAAGTAAAAACAGGTTGCGATTGAAATTGAATCATATGTTTGAAAAACTGTATATATCCGTTTTACACAATTTCGAGAAAACAACAAAAAAACTATTTTTGAACAAATTGACATCGATTTTTTTGATTTCTTCAATACAGATCAATAGTTTTTGGCAAAACTCAACACCATGGGTCACTTCTAGTGCGAAAACTGTAACTAGTACTCCATATTTGCTCTCCAAAGTGCGTGCACATTATGTAGTTCATAGTAATTTTGAAAACAGAGCGTAGTCTACGAAATAGTGTTTTTTACCACGGAACTTATTTCTGTGTGTCTTATAAGGCATTTACAAATAGTTTATAAACGAATCTTCTCGCACGCTGGGTGAATATAATTCAATTATTAGAGGCTTACATGGCTTGACAGAGTAACAATACAGTGCACAATGGGGAAATCCGATTCCAAAGGTGGAAAAAATTGATAACTTTCTTCACGAACAACTTACAGAAGAGATCAAGAGCTTATTCGAAAGAGAATTTTTCAAAGAATTCAGTGAGTGCTGTTTCATGAACGTGGAACGCTTCTGTATGTAGTTATCGAGCTCGTTTTGCCCTAATGCCCCATATATCGCGAGTTTCCAAACTATTTGTCATTTTATCTTTAAGACATTGTTCTAAAATTGTGGTTATCTCTTCACTGTGGATCCACAGAAGGGTACTAAATATATTTTGTTGGTAAAAAATTGGAAATTTAAGGGATTTTGGGGTCAAATAAGCATCAAAGTGCATTTTATGTGCAATTTTCATGTATTCCGTGAAAAATAGTAATATTTACAGATAAGTGTTGAAATTATTGTCTCAAAGTGTTGAACAGATATTGACAAATGTTTGCCGAACAAAAATTAATGAAATAAATCGTTTCAAAAGTGTTTTATTTGGTTATTTATTGAGTAAAAAACGATTTTTAAAAACTTTTGAATAGCACCGATGCCAAACATTTCCAAACCATACCCGATCGCACAACTAGACAAGAATAGTCATATGTTATGAGTCTTGATGTGATCATAGATAGGAGGTGATGGGATATACTCTTTTTTCTCCTATGAAGTGATATAGCTCAATGATTCTGAGCAAGGAAATGATGTAGTAATGTTAATTTAATTGATATTTCCCAATGATATAATGAAAATAACAAATAATCATATAATCCATTAAAAATATTGAATTATAGGGGATTTAGGGGTCATACAGCTCGTTTAATGTAACTTTTTATACAAAATAGGATAACTTTTCTCACGAGCGACTCACAGGTAAGGTTAAGGGCTTATTCGAAAGCGAATTTTCCAAGAAATTCAGTGAGTGATGTTTTATAGACATGAGACACTTCTGTATGTAGTTATTGAGCTGGTTTTGCCCTAATGTCCCATACATCAAAATTTTTCATATTTTGGTACTTTTATCTTTCAAAAATTACACTGAAATTCTGTTTTCCTCTTCATTGTAGATCCATAGATAGCACTATACATATTTTGTTGGTAGAAGTTGGAAATTTAAGGGATTTTGGGGTCAAATAATCATCAAACTGCATCTATGTGATTTTTTCATGTATTCTGTAAAAAATAATAATACCCAAGAAATCATTTGACTATATTACGCCGAATGATCATTTAGGGTTAATATACGGTGATTTAAAACTTGTAAGCATTGATGTAGCTCTACATATGGTCAATTTTGGCGAAATCTACAGCCTATTGATTATTCAGATATTTACAGATAATAGTTTATATTATTGTCATAATTTTTTTAGCAGAAATTGATACCATAAAAAAAACAAATATCCATATATTACATTTCAAATGGATTTTTAAGACATTTTGAGAAAAGTGAAAAAATTCATTAATTATGTATTAAAAAAAAAGTTTCTGAGCCCTGATCCCTTGGATTTTTTTCCAATGCAATCTACGAATATTTGTTATTTTTATAGTATCATTGACAAATTATAATTGAATCAATGTTACTCCATAATTTCTTAACCCAGAATCATTGAGCTATATTATTTCATAAGGGGAATTTGGGTGAGACGTCATGAGAAAAGAATATTTCCTATTTATTCCTATCTATTATATTTACTCTTATCTAGTTGTGCAAACTTATCTAGTTGTTTACTCTTATCTAGTTGGTATGGTTTGGGAATGATTGGCATCGGCACTTTTCAGAAGCATTTAAAAAATCGGGTTTTACCCAAAAAATAAATAAAAAAACACTTGCGAAATGATTTATTTCATTAGTAATTGTTTCGCAAACATTTATCAATGTCTGTAGAACATTTTGGGAGAATAATAATAATATTTTTATTAATTTTTACAGAATACATGAAAAATTCACGTAAAGTGCAATTTAATACTTATTTGACCCCAAAATCCTTTAAATTTTCAACTTTTACCAACAAAGCATGTATAGTGCTTTTCTATGGATCTATAATGAAGAGGAAAACACATCTTTAGTACAATACTTGGAAGATAAAAGCACGAAAAATATGATAAACTGTGATGTATGGGACATTGGGGCAAAACTAGCTTAATAACTACATACAGAAGTGTCTCACGTCTATAAAACATCCCTCACTGAATTTCTTGGAAAACTCCCTTTCGAATAAGCCCTTAATCTTCTATGTGCGTCGTCCGTGAAAAATGTTATACTATTTTGAATAAAAAATTACATTAAATAAGCTGTATGAACCCTAAATCCCCTATAATTCAATATTTTCAATGAATTATATGATTATTTGTTATTTTCATTATATCATTGGAAAATATCAATTAAATTAACATTACTACATCATTTCCTTGCTCAGAATCATTGAGCTATATCATTTCATAGGGGAATTTGGGCAAAAAGGTGAGAAAAAAGAGTATCTCCCATCACCTCCTATCTATGATCACATCAAGACTCATAACATATGACTATTCTTGTCTAGTTGTGCTATCGGGTATGGTTTGGAAATGTTTGGCATCGGTGCTACTCAAAAGTTTTTAAAAATCGTTTTTTACTCAATAAATAACCAAATATAACACTTTTGAAACGATTTATTTCATTAATTTTTGTTCGGCAAACATTTGTCAATATCTGTTCAACACTTTGAGACAATAATATCAACTCTTATCTGTAAATATTACTATTTTTTACATAATACATGAAAATTGCACATAAAATGCACTTTGATGCTTATTTGACCCTAAAATCCCTTAAATTTCCAACTTTTACCACCAAAATATATTTAGTGCCCTTCTATGGATCCACAGTGAAGAGATAAACACAATTTTAGAATAATGTCTTAAAGATAAAATGACAAATAGTTTGGAAACTCGCGATATATGGGGCATTAGGGCAAAACGAGCTCGATAACTACATACAGAAGCGTTCCACGTCCATGAAACAGCACTCACTGAATTCTTTGCAAAATATCCTTTCGAATAAGCTCTTGATCTCTTCTGTAAGTTGCTCGTGAAGAGAGTTATCAATTTTTTCCACCTTTGAAATCGGATTTCCCCATTGTGCAGTGCGTAGATGAAAAATGCTCTTAATTAGTAAACTTCTGGACTCAATGGTCAATTTTGCTAAAGAAACAGAATTCCCCGTCGATGCAACATACGAGCAAATCGGTTAAGGATAAATACAAAAAAACTAGCCAGACTTTTGCGCGCAGCACAGACACACAGCCAATTTACCCCAAGGTCACAGCCACACCCCCACACACACAGCCAATTGGCCAATAGGAGTTTAAAGTCAGCGAACTGCTTCAAAGAGTTGTGCTGAGAAGCCGACGCTGATAATTGGGTCATCGCTTATCAGCTCGTAACAACGTAGCTCAGGTGTCCAGCGCCAGATTAACTGAAGATCATCGTGGCCGGTTTATCTCCTGCAGCATGGTATTACGACGTATTTATTGTAGGTGTGCGAGTCTTCAATAACGAGCTGTCATCAGGGGTGAAAGGTTTGAAGCCGAAGAAAGCTTCGGGTTCGTATGGAATTGGCTCTAAAACCTTTAATTGACTGACGCAGTTCACGTAGGGCGAGACTGGCTTATCGAAAAAGTAATTCAGATTCTGGAAAGGCAGATCGACGGGAGATGTAATCAAGCCATTTGTGAAAGTTGCAGAGAGGGTGCCCAAAAAGAAGAGGTGCGGCAATCGGTTCTGGGCGGTAGTAACAAGTGACATCAAAAACGCATTTAACATTGATTGCTGGAAGGCCATCGCAGCAGCGGCACACAGAATGCGATTATGGTTTACGAAACGTATTCGGGGCAGAAGTCGATTAGGATTAGGGCGGGCGTAACGCCCATACTCGGCCCTACACTGTGGAACGTGATGTATAACGGGGTGTTAATACTGAAGTTTCCCAAAGGCGTGAAGATCTGCGGATTCGCGGATAATGCCGTAACGTTAACCAGTGAGTCGTTGGAAGAGATGAAAATGTTCGTGGCGACGATGACTGACGCATTTGAAACCTGGATGAATGGAGTCAAACTACAGGTGGGTGATCACAAAAAGGAAGTGATGTTGGTCATTAACTGAAAAGTGATCCAGTAGATGCAGTCACCGTCGATGGGCATGACATACCGTCTGTGCGACTCTGAGCCATCTTGTAGTGGTGATCGATGCCATGTTGAATTTCTAGATCTATGCACAAGGGTCATGCTGAACGTCGGTGGTCCGAAAGGCAGTAGTAGGCGTCTTATGGCGGCAGTATTATCCTCGATACTGAAGTACGAAGTTCCAGCCTAGGGGAGCTGGGGTCAAGACAAAACGTTACCGCAGGAAGTTTAACAGCGTGTTTCGTCTTTTGGACATCCGAAGTAATATTTTCTCCTGCTTCGAGAACAGGACAGATGTTAAACGACCCACAGATACCTGATCCATGAGCTAGCAAGTTTCAAGGTTTACGGAATACGTAGAGGAATGCCTGCCCTAAAAGCGGACAACATCGCAGATCGACTGTGTTACGAAGAAGGCAAATGGAATGTGGTCAGCTTAGTCGTGACGCAAATGCTGTCGGAGCTGCAACGTAGCCTGCTGAAAAAAGAAGAAATGGCGGAACGCCAAGAAGGAATCCAGACTGGGTAGCAGTGGATAAGCCAGCCTGTCAACAAACTAAGGTACGCTAGGTTCCAGAAATTTAGAAGAAGTGGGTGAGCACAGAAGCCAACCAAACCAAACAGAAGCCGACCCACTATGGGGGATCCCCATACAAGCGAGCGGTCAAAAATAAAATTGGACTTTTAAAGTGATTTTCCACTTAGTTTTAGCTGTGTATGGTCGAAATAGCATGAATATACAATTTCCAACCCCTTTGGGGATCGTCTATGATTGACGTATGTATTTTTTTCATAGGTTCGATTTACGTGACAAAGGAAGCCTATTTGGGAAGTTGAATTTTCGTGCGTTTTCTTAAGGAGAAGGAAGGGGGCTGTACAAAACTAAGTTCAGCAATTTATGGACATTATGGCGGCGATCATGTTAAATGACATTAATTTCATGACATTCCGTGATATTTTTTGTTCTCACTCTCATGCCTCACAATTTGTATTTAGAACAATTTGTTTGACACAGTACTAGGCTCTGACGGATCCCCACGCATTAAATGTTAACCAAATAATCAGAATAGAAAATAACTCTTGACAAAGGGTATCAGCGAATTACGAAGCGCACTCCCATGAGATTATTACGTGTACAAGTCATTCAAAAATGAGATTAATATATTCTCAAAAATGTGGACATTCATTGTGGAATGTAAGAATGCTCCATGCTGCCGAAAAGCAAAATTCTTTTAATTTAAATAACAACACTATTTGAATTACTTTTGATTTGTTTTCATGATGTCTACAAGTTATATAAAGCATCATTCTTTTCTGTGTCAAGGTTTAAGTCTTCAATGATATTTTCTTCAATTCCATCAACGATGGAAGATGAGATAAATTCATCTAAAGTATTAGAAGATAAAGAACTTTTGAAAATCTTCAAATATTACAAAATTACGCATGGCATAAGAATAACTAAGTGAAAAATTTTTTCCAACGTCTCCTCGTTATCCAAATCGAGCTTAAAATGGATCTGATTCATGTAAGGCACGAAGGAAAATGTCAACATTTGCCTCTCTTGATCATTTTCTTGCATTATGAGTTCTAAATTTCTTCAACTGTTTATATTGACTTTCCGCTGGTTGTTCAGCCAGTGAACCTCAAAGTGTAGATGAGTGAATAAATATTTCCCTACCATTAGCCAGACATTCATGAACACTAGCAGGAATTTCATACGCTCCGTTCTAACTAAGATATTGTTCGTCTTTACTTTTGCAATAAACATGTCGGGAATTATTGATTCCAGGAGATTTATAAATATTTACATATTATGAAATCTCATATTTAGTTCTCCATCAGTAGCTAATGAATAGCTCAGAAAATTAGGTTTAGAGAATGACTCAAACCACTCAAGCCCCAAACGCATTTCAGCGGAATGGCGACGGAAACGGTAAAATTTGACAGGAAATATATGAGCGAACTGTTAAATCCTTCCGTTACCGTTGTGCTGCATTGCATTGAGGGTTTTATTCATTTACTCCTTTGAAAAGTTAATTAAATGAGCTCAAATGGTTATAAATAAGGTCGAAGTTATTACCAATAAATGTATTTTGACCATACCCTTTGAGCGCATAGTTCAGTCTGACCCATTTTCAATAGGAAACGATGGGACTAGATTTCCCGTCGAATGAAACTTGTTGCGAGAAAATCGGACACAAATAAGTGTCTAAATGGCGATTGCGTTCTTTTGCGCACATACATACAGACGCGCATGCACACACATACAGACATCACCTCAATTCTTCGCGCTGAGTTAGTTGATATATACCACTAGGGGTCTCCGGGCCTTCTATCAAACATTCGTTTTGGAATGAGCATTAACCTTGGAGTACGAGAGAGGCAAAACACGGTAAAAAACAAATGAAAAAAATCAGAGTGACTTAACTCTGTTAATTGCAAATACTGGCAAGAAATTCTTTCAGGACATTTTAGTCGAAGCTTTGTCCTTGATGTGTATCATAAAAGAACCTGGGGATTCCTGAGGAAAAAAGTTCTTCACTATCAAAGTTGAAAATAGCGTCGTTTTGGAAAAAATATTGCTTCCGCATTTTTTTCAATTTTTTCACAGTGTAACCATTAGTTTTTGCACACCATTTAAAAGCTTATACAATAACCTTTGTAATGATGTATTAACATTGAAGAAAAAACATTTAAAAAATATTTCAATAAATAGTTGAAAATAAAATATTTTTTCTGAAAATTTGCTAACTTTTTTACCCATTTCTGACTTTGCCACCTTATATCTTTGGAACTAGTGCACCTAGAGACTTCAAATTCAGAATTTCTCTTAATTAGAGTATTGACAATGGAGAGAAAATATTTTAAAATAATTCGGAAGACATGACATTTTCGATTAATGACCGCCCGAAATCCTATAGTGCGACCCCCCATGGATTCCAAGTGTGTCGCGTTCGGAGGGTATCGAGGAAAAGAGGATAAGGGAACAGGTTAACACCTTTGGGGCCGTACACATATTACGTAAACACGTATGGTGGGAGGGGGGGTCTGTCTTTTTCTTACGCACCATATAAATTAAAAATCATTTGTATGAAAAAAATCTTACATGGGGGGAGCGGGGCCGAAAAACCCAGAAAAAATGCTTACGTAATATGTGTGGGGTCGTACACATATTACGTTTCTGTTTTTTTAAATAACATTTTTAGTAGGTCGAGCTGGAGCCCATTCCTGTTGACCTGAGTCTGCGCACGTGTCGGGCAGATTTTTGGATTCAATCCTTGTAGAAATTCACACACACATCACCTCAATTCGTCATGTTAGGCTGATATACCGATCTATACGGAGACTATATGGCCTCCAGGCGTTCTATAAAAAGTTTGTTTTTGTATTGAACACTTAATGAACCAGAAAGGAATAAACTTTAAAATTTGAATGAAAACAACTAAATTGGAATCTACGAGGGTGGGAAAAATATACAAGTTGTGCAAAAAAGGCTCATAAAAAGGTGTTCTTTTAATGAGCCCTGATTAATCCACCTAGCGTCACAATGCCATTCTCGGGGATTAAAAAAACAATTAGCATATCGATCTTAGCTTTTGAGCCCATATACCGATCTGGCCATTTGCAGTAGATAACATGATGCGAATAAATCAGTTGAGGATAAGTGCCTAAAAATGAGTGATTTTTTTGCGCGCATACACACCCACATATGCAGATACACGAGTCAATTGGTATATAACACTAAGGGTCTCTGGGACTTCTATTAAAACATCGTTTTTGGAGCGAACATATAGCCTTTTCGTTACACCTGGCAACGGTGTACGCAAAAGGCAAAAAATTAACATGTGTTTCAAAATTAAAAATCCCAATTAGCGAACACTATTTGCTTGTTTGGGGGGCCGTCCGCTATTATATCTTTAATCCTTTGATTATCATCTTGATGATCAGCTCATCACGAGTCTTATGCACGTTGCGAGTTCTTTGCTACAACGAACGCAATAAATACATCTTCATAGTAAACTTTAAACTGGGTCTAATGAGTTGAAAGATCACAGAGTTAATGTCGCATCATTTCATAAGTTGCTGTTAGATGTTTGTCTTTCTCGTACACCAATCATACACCAATCGATTGAGTTAAACGGATTGTAGGGATATCTGTCTGTGTGTATGTAAGTGCGCTAACAAAAATAACTCCTTTTTTAGATTTATCACTAATTATGTTTTTAAAATTAAGAATTCTGTTTATTCTGTTTTTATTTCGTAATTATCAAAATACTAATTTTGAAACACGTATAGAACAAATCACTTTTTTTGTGCATTAATCATTCGATTTGCTCGCAACACGTTGCGTTCTACGGGAATGCATACTAAATAAATAATGTATAATTGCGTTCTGCATGTAAAAAAATGTCCTTAGTGCTATTTTAGACTTTTATGATATTCTTTTTTCTGCACGAGAAAGGCATAAACATAACTAGGCAGGATAATCGTGGGCTTCGTGGCCGTGCGGTTAGCGACGTCAATCGTCTAGACGCATGTGCTGTGGAGTGTGGGTTCGATTCCCGCCCCGGTAAGGAGAAAACTTTTCGTAAAGCTAAAAGTTCTCCACTGGTCCACTGGGTGTTGTGTAAATGTCCTGTCCGTTGTCTAATGCTAGATGTTAAGTGTTCAGTCTGTGCGACCTCTGGTCGAAGACGGTGACCCTGTCTTTTCCTAATCAGGGTTTTATTCAAATTCAAAAACGTGTGACACCGAAGTAAAAAGGTTAAACAAGTAGCTGCCTCAAAAACCGAAAGGAAGATGCGACTAGTTACCTGTTTCTTTGTTTTTACTTGAGCAGGATCGCTCTAAGAAAATATGTGAAGCAAATTTCGAATTGGCCACCTTTAGCTATTTTTTTGTGAGATTTTATACAAATTCGATTTAAATGGCACCAAATTTAGCGTGGACAAAATAATAACCCGTGACAACCCTGTAGCATGATGGGAATATTGTTTCCTGCATGACCCAACGGAATCTTTCACCTGAGCAAATTTCTACCTATAACAGACCGCCATCACCTGCTCGGATGGTTCATATAATAAAACTTTATCAGTCAGTCAGCCTAAGTCGAATGTTTGGCGTGATGTGACTGTTTGATGTATATAATCATATCCCAATAAACGTTTTCTGTTTATCAAAAGCGTTTCGTATATGGCGCGATAACCGCTCTCGATGATGTGATATTCTCATCTGGGCAGTTTAGGTCGTGTACGCCATTCAGGGTAGATCGGCGTTGGTAGCCCGTGAGACAGGATCAATCAACATCTAAGAGAGGTGACATCGACTGATCCCACGAAAAACTTTTAGTGGAAATACATGGAAAGTGTACCACCATGGTACAGTATCAGTGCATCCTTATCACTATCTCTCACTTGGGCAATCTATTTTAGTCAAAGAACGGGCGCTAGACAGTGACTGCTTTTACTTGGCGCTCGAGTGTCTTGAAAAGATTTACACAAATGGTAAACATTTAAGTATATTCAAAAGATTATAGTTATATAGAAAGGAACAGTGCTCTTGAAAGATGTGTATCATGTGCAAAACGGAACGGGTATCAGGCTGACTACAATGGCAGTTCACGAGCCTGTTCAGTGTTAAACGAGATGTCAACGGTTTTTGTTCATTCCGTGTTTACGACACACTAGTTGAGTCCGTGCAAGTCGGTGGCATAAAACGTGAATCAAAAAAGGAACGTGAAGCAAACATAATCATCTAAGTCACTCAGGAAACAAAAATGGCAAAAACTCCGCGGATTAATAAAAATGGGGTGCAAGTGGATAATGTTGCGTACTACCACACCTATAAGTACAACTCGCTACAACGACTTAACAGTAAGTATCGCCATCAAATTACCATCAAAAAGATTTCAGATTTCCGACAGATAACCGGACACCGGCAGTATCGAACACGACTAGAACCATGCTGCTGATAAATGATACAATCGGGAAAAAAATCGCCACTTATGTTCCATTTACTGTTCACAAGCGCATAGCGCAGTAAACAACAGCATTTGCCGTTGTTAAATCAAGAGATTGTCAAGTAATGATTGACACAACGGTATCTGTTGTTCTGCCTAATCTAAGAAAAATTACTTCACGTTGTCTCCCATTCGGTCCACTTAGTGTCGTGTCAGATAGTCTAAGAACCAATGAAGGACAGTATGTTAAATATGGAATTTATTAAGCACTGGATTATAATCATGCATATAATATAATATTATAATCATATGAGATTTTAGTCCATCAGCCAAAACCCGCAAATATATTTTCATTGCGTATTGCGCATTTTGCCTAAGCAATTAGCTTGCTGTACCTAATCCCTGTTGAAAAATATTGTAAAAGTACGCGGAAATTAATAGCAATTACGGTAATCTCTATTGTGGTTCACAATAGAACATCTCGCTTAACTTTTCAAAAGGACCTAAGTAACATTTTTTTCATGAATTAATTTGAATACTGCAATCAATAGCTTTCATGTTGTTCTGTTGATTGCGCTATTCAAATTAATTCATGAAAAAAATGTTACTTAGGTCCTTTTGAAAAGTTAAGCGAGACATCATTACAGAATATTGTTTTCCACTATAAAGCCTATTGTAAATGGCTTAAATACAATAGAAAATAGGGGTTGCTATGTATCTCAATGATAAAAAAAAACGATTTCTTCTCGAACAAATTTTTGCCATTTTTTGTAATTCTATTGCCAGCATTTTACTGGCAATTGAATTTATTGTACGTCTATTAGAACAACAATATGGCACTTTAATTGGTATGATGAAAAAAAAAAACAATAGAATTAAATGTTCATCAATAAAATGTATTTTATTTTTATGATATGGGTAAGGAGGAGTGTTTAATATTCTCTGGCTCCTACAGATTTGCTTCATTAGCAACTGCGCTCGATGAAGTAGGGGAGAACGGTCCAAAATGCACCCCTTAAGCTTTTTCGATGTTTTTGCCCATGTAAACAAAAATACCCAACCATTTCAACGTATAGGTGCCAAATTTACAAACCCAGCTACATTTCACAATGATCTCCTATTCAAAACAATAAGGTTTTCATGATTTTCTATCGCATTCAAAAAATGTTTTAAAAATAGGCCTGGGGCAAAACGCCCGAATGGTGGTCTAAAATGACTCAATTGCATGCAAAATGATGGTGAACGCATGGTTGTTTGTTTTTTCTTAATGGATTGAACTGCAATCTTACAGATGTGGCGGAAGAATAACAAATCGTTAAATTTAAGTAAATATGAAGGGATTTTGCTAAATTTTTCCAATGGAGCTCAATGATGGATAACTAATTATGAAGTGTAATGGTAATATTCGTTCATAAATGTACTACAACAGATTATATGAGTGATTTTATGAGTGAGGCCATTTTGCCCCAGGGGTGCATTTTGGACCGTTCTCCCCTATAGGGTTGTGTAGTAAGGTTGTGCAAGTCGGTTGTCAGATCCCAACCTGACCACATAAGCCAGTGATCTCCAGCATGCTTACTATCAAGGGCCGCACAGACGTTTTGAGTTGTTGAAGCGGGCCGCAGTATATTTGCAAGATTTGTTTTTCTGTTTATATTGCATATTATAGAATATCAAATATTTTAACAATATATTGTATTCCTTTGAATCTTTTTCAAAGAATTCATTTTTAGATTCTGAAAAGAATTCGTTCGGGAATATAAACAGAGTCCGATCAGAATTTTAAACAGAATTCGTTTGGAATTCTAGAGAGAATCCATTCGCGATGCTCCGGTAGTGATTCTGGGCAGAATCTTTTCGGAATTCGTATGATAGAGTTCGTTTAGAATTCTGGTTGAGATTCTGAAAAGAATCCGATTGAAGGTTCTCAACAGAATCTGTTTGCGATTCTGAAAAGAATTCGAATAGTATTCTTAACAGAATCCATTGTTGATAGTCAACGTTGTTTCTGGAGGTAATAATCCACAAAATTCAGTTTAATTTATCCAAAATCTAGCTTATTTTGAGAAATAAAAAACATTCTTATTACGGATCAGTGTATGTGAACATTATTTTTACCTGTAGTTCAATATTGAGTTCTTTTGAATCTGCGAATAAATACAAATTTGCTATTTTTATAACCAGGGGCGATAACATCGAAGTATATTTGCTGTCGGCCTACATATCATCTATGTATGAACTTATGAATTTCACGATTTCACGCCAAGCTCCCGTATGAAGGGGGAGGGAAGAATATCAGTGTGGGAGCCGTATCCTAACGCAACTATCAATTCTATACTTTCGCCTCTAATTCTATCATGAACATGTACGTCTAAGTTTGGAAGATGATATTAGCATTTCCATATCATTGTAAATCGTTTAACTTCACGTAGAAGTAACACACACAAAATCATTAATTTAGTGTATCATAGTGATGTAAACTTGACAGGTTCCCGAGAGATAATTGGAAAAAGCTTTTCCTGTCATATAATGCTTATCAATGGGCCACATGTAGTGTATTCTCAGAAAAGCTTCGCGGGCCGCAGGAAAGGCTTGGAGGGCCGCATGCGACCCACGGGACGCACTTTGGGGATCACTCACATAAGAGCATCATTATCGGTCGCGAGCATTTTAATCACCCGCGCAGCGCTTTCATTTTAGTTTCGTCACTCGTTTCCGTATCGGTCACTATTTTCGGCCTTCAATTTGGTTGCTGTATTCCGTACCGGTGACGTTTGACAGTTGACAGTTCATCAAATACCAGCGTTCTTATCGCGCTACCAAATTTGGTCACCTGTCAGTCACGCTACTGTTATAGCAGCGCGATTAGTAGCGACCGGTAAAGTGTCAAGTAATGATACTGCGCTGCCAAACGGCTTAAACTCACCACCGGTAATCTTACTCTAATCGAAGAGAGATCGCCATTCGAGTTCAGTTCATTCAAAGTTAATTGCCTATATTCCGGAATATAGGCAATTAACTTTGAATGAACTAAATTATAGTTTATTAGAATTCCTGGACTTCTAAAATAATATGAAATGTACTTCGCAAGCGTCGAGTTTCATTTATTTCTATACTAAGGACTGTGGTGTTATAAGACGAGTTCGTACATTATATTCAATTCCACCACTTGATTGTACCTTTGACAGATACAGCCTAACTGTTGGAGTCGAAATACTAATATGTCAAAAGTACAATAAAATAGTGGAATTAAATGGAATAGTACAAACTCGTTTTATGACAAGTGAATACATTCCACATTCCAAGCTTAAAATAATTTTCTTATAATAAAATAATTTCAAGGCTACCTTTGATGAAGACAATAATTGGTACGGCACTCATTTCAAGATGTATCATGGTACGAATACCACCATGCTCTAAATCAGAAATATGACACCAAAATAGACGGTTTGAGGCAAGATCTCTCCATCCTCGGTTGCGCCCCACGCTCGCCAAATCGATTTGTGCTTGGTCCGCCCACCTAGCTCGTTGTGCTCTACGCCTTCGTGTTCCTGCCGGGTCGATAGCAACCATCATCTTTGCAAGGTTGCTGTCCGGCATTCTTACAACATGCCCAGCCCATTACACCCTTCCTAGCTATCTTCTGGATACTGGGTTCGCCGTAAGGTTGGGCGAGCTTGTGGTTCATCCTTCGCCGCCACACACCATTCTTTTGCACACCGCCAAAGACGGTCCTATACAGGTTAGCCACCTTTTCAAATGTTCGATCGACAATGTCCATCTCATCCGCGAAACAAATAAATTGTAGCCAGCAGCTGCTCACGGTAGGGAAATTATGTTGAGACGTAGGGTCGTTTATGCTCACAGAGTCACACGCATACAATCAATCCTGCTCACTTAACAGGGAACGAAGAGGAAAACTGCAAGAATTATGTTTGCCGTCGTGGAAGTGTGAACCACAGATCTCTCACCTGGAATTGGCTCAAAAACCACACACATCCACCCTTCAGAAACGGTCTCTACAGGGCGAGGCCTGAGAACTCCTTGAAAAAACACGGAAAAGCGCACAATAAAGAATAATGGTGTAAATCACTCAAACCTAGGGTAATTAAATCAGAACCAAACCACCAAATACAATTTTCATTGCATGTACAATTTTATTGCTTCCTAACTGGCCTATCATTGAAGTGACGTCCCTTAATTACTAGATTGTGGTACTTGCGGTTTTATCTTAGAACTTGTTCTTCGTGGTGGTTATCTCGGATGGTGGGTTGATGGCGGTCTTCGGTGGCAAAACGGTGGTGGAGGGGGGGCGGAGTGGTCTCAGTGCGGTATTCAACTAGCGTTGGGCGGGTTGGTGGGATATCTCCTATGGGATCTTGGCTCCCGGTGCGAGTTGTCAATCGCTCGCGTCCCTTGGCTTTCCGGCGAATAATGGAGACCCCAGAACCGGAACAATTTCTGTCCTTACGGCTCGACCGAGTAAATAACGACTCACGGTCCTTCGGATCTGGGAATCGTCACACGGAATCCTGTGGAGTATAGTTTCACCTGAGGGCGACGAGGTGAAACCCCCCAGCCAACACACAATCGCATATGGTAGCGAATAAGTGTACAAGGTGGAGGCGATATAGGCGCATTCCTCCATTTCACTGCGTGCAAAATGCACGTATATGGCCTCCACGTTGTACACTTATTCGCTATGATATACGATCTTGTGTTGGTTGGGCCGCACATAAAACAAAAAGGCCCGCTGTACGGACCTGTTCAAAGCACATTAGTATTCAACCAAATTATTTTATCCCAATCCACGAGTACCACAAACACACTACAACAATTCTACTAATTTACTTAATTTACCTTTTGTTGTATAGTTTTGCCACTAATCACAGAATTGGCTTCTATGGACAATAGTCCTATTCACTTTAATAATGGAATAATAGAATAATCAGATTACAAAAGAACCAAATTTTCTTAACAAATTCACTAACCGTACTAATTACTGTGATCCTAGTTTAAGATTGTAATTTTATAATTTTCCGTTTAGCTTGTAAGTTGTATACCTATAATAACACAAAGTTTTAATAATTTACACCAATTGAACAATTTTTACACATAATACTTTTAATTTAGGAACACGACGCGCACTTCTTATTCCTTGTAAAGACTCGGCAGCGAGTATGCGACATGTGCGGCATTTGACAGGTCTCCTGCTCGTTTGGAACACGATTTTGTATGGGAATGACAGATGAATTCTGTTCCAATTCTGACAGTGTCGCCACTCTTAAATACATACACTCTGGGATTCTCTGAATTCTCCACTACCTTCTAAGAAACAAGGTTTCAAGATCGTCCTGCCAAAGCGCGGAAAAATAGAAGGAAGCTGGTGACTTCAGATATTCCTTCTAACTCTAACATTCAAAATAATTCTTCTCCTATCGAACTGAGCAATCAGTTCGATTTGATTCATGACTAAATTGAGCAAATCGAATCTACCTCTAGCCCAGGTGATTCGACCCATGCGAAGAAGCAAAGCATTCCGCCAATTGTGGTATCCGTTGCCGAGATGTCTGGCTTTCGGAATGATAGTTGGGTAGCCTTTAGGGGATCAAGGTTTCATTTCAGATTGCCAGGAAGGGTGACTACCGCGTTTTACCGGGATCCTTTGATGATCACAAACGTCTTCTTCAGTATTTAACTGAGAAGCGCCATAAATTCTTCACATACGACGACAAAACTGAGCGATTGTTCAAAGACGTCTTGACGTCAAAGACATCACTGGATAAGATTAAAAAAAATGTTTTTGGACTTCGTTTTAATGCACGCAAAAAAACAGTCCCCGAATTCGTGAACCAGCAACAATACACGGTGATTTAATTCATGGATTCGAGAACACCGGTCACGTTTTCCAGAACGTTCCAGAAAACGTGAAAACGTTTTTTTGCGTGTGGATCCAAATAGTTCTTTGGAAATTTTAAATTGGAATGCCCGATCTTCAAAGGGTAAAGAAGATGAATTATTCAACTTCCTACCAGTTCATAATGTGCACATTGCTATTATAACTGAAACATATTTAAAACGTGGACTCTTCATCAAAAGAGATACAAATCATTTTATTTACAGAAATGATCGTCTTGACAGCGCCTGTGGTTGGGTTGGGGTCGCCATTGTCATTAATAGACGTATCAAACATAAACTATATTCTTCATTTGAAACCAAAGTTTTTGAAACCTTGGGAGTTTCTGTTGAAACAAATTTTGGTCAATTCTCTTTTATTGCTGCCTACTTGCCTTTCCAGTGTAATGGGCATCAAAAGAATTGGTTGAGAGCTGATCTTCAAATTCTAACTCGCAACAAATCTAAATTTTTCATAATTGTTGACTTCAATGCCAAACACCGTTCATGGAATAATGCTCAAAGCAATTCCAATTGAAAAAAAGTTATTTGAAGATTGTTCTGCGGGATATAATACTATTCAATATCCCAATGGACCAACTTGTTTTTCTTCCAGTCGAAATCCTTCCACAATTGATTTAGTTTTAACGGATTCAAGTCAGCTTTGTGGCCAATTGGTAACTCATGCTGACTTTGATGATTTATATAAAACGTATATCGAGGAGTTTTGATGTTGATATTCCTCTCGATACCAAAAGTGATATTGATAATGCTCTCGTATTTTTGACAAATTTAATTGTCGAAGCCAGAGGCATTGCAATTCCTAAATGTTAAAATCAATTCAACTCCATTATTACTGACGACGATCTTCAACTACTGATCCATCTTAAAAATGTGATGCGAAGGCAATACCAAAAAACTCGCAATCCCGCGTTGAAAGTTATTTGGCGAGATTTGCAAAATGTAATTAAAAAACCCTGATTAATCCACCTAGCGGTGTTGGCAAAACGTTTCGCTATTCTGAGGAATACCAACTTTGAGAACAATGTCTCGAAGTTGGATCCCAGTTGGAAACCCTTTTGGAAATTAACGAAAATTCTTAAAAAACCTTAAAAGCCAATTCCAGTGCTAAACAGGGAAATAAAATTTTATTAACAATTGGCGAAAAGGCTCAAAAACTTGCTCAGCAGGTCGAGAATGCCCATAATTTTAGTCTAGGTCTCACTAGTCAAATTGAGGATCAGGTCACGCGGAGGTTCGAAGACATACTTCCCAGATAAATGGAAAAACGCCCAATTTTGAAGCCGGACAAAAATCCAGCTGAGTCTTCTAGTTATCGCCCAATCAGTTTGCTTCCTTCAATAAGCAAACTGTTTGAAAAGATTATTTTAAATAGAGTGATGGTTCATATTAATGACAATTCTTGCTGACGAGCAATTTAGTTTCCGCCATGGGCATTCAACCACTCATCAATTATTAAGAGTTACGAACTTGGGGGGGGGGGGGGCAATAGTACGCATGTGAATCTTCAAGTTTTGTATGTATGTATGAAGTTATTACAGTTATCCATCATCATGGCTTGAGTCTTGCTCTGGATACGGTTCCACCTAATAGCACAATTGAATCTGATTGTCATTCTGCATTCAATGCACTACAGTATGGAGGGTCAAAATCGGGGGTAGCAGACCCGTAAGCAGAGACACTTACGCGAAACCCGCGGGATAGAGATAATCTCCTTCCAACAATGTAATTCAACAGACTAATAACTAGATTCACAATACTTTTTGAGCTTTCCGAGGGATGGCTTCTTTGAAGAAGGGCGCGTATGGATGAGAATCTTCAAGTTTTGATGTCAAACCCGTATCTCCGGCCAAAGCGTAAAGATCCACAACAATGTAAAGGGACATAGCGCTGAAGCGAAATTATGAAATTGTATTAGGTATTGTTTTACACCTGAATGTAGTCTGAAAACACAATTTCATCTAAATGATTATTTAATGTTAACAAATATATTTTTATATATTTTTACTTCTGTGGTTACTGTTATATAGCGTAATTTGGCAAATGTTGAACGGCTAATTTCTTCGCCTATTGTTGAACGCACGTGCATTTCTTATGGGAGTTCAACAATAGGCGAAAAAATTAGCCGTTCAACATTTGACGGGCTCCCCTACCAATTAAAAAAAAGGTTTTTTTTCGTATAAAAGTTCACATTTCTAGGACCCCCTCCCCCTTCCAGAGTTACGTAACATTAAACATTTCATAATATAGGGTAAATGACGGCTTTGGCAGGTTTTGTTCTATTATTGTCAGGGGGTTTTGTATAACCAATTATTCTCAAATTTTGCCCAATCATTCTTTGCATTTCAAAGAATATTGTGGCCAAAATTCATAAAATTTGGTCAACAAAAACCCCCCTGACAATAAACGAACAAAACCAGCCAAAGCCGTCATTTTCCCTACTTTGAATTTCAATGGACATCAATTAAATGTTGGTAATTCTTATATGTATAAATATATACTTTAAACACCTGATTGGAAAACTGCGTACTCTTACCTCACCCAATGCGCACTCTTATCCCACCGGTGGGGTAAGAATGCGCTTTTCACGTATCTTGCAATAATTTCAATAACTTCAATATTTTTCCGCTAGGTAACACAAAGAAACAGGTATGGGTTCTTTCACAAATTACGTAACGCTAAATTTGATGATTTTGGACCCCCTCTCTCCCCCACATAACCTTTTTTTGTATGGATCGTAACGCTCGGCCTGATCCCCTCCCTCCCCCTACAGCGTTACGTAATTTGTGAAAGACCCCTATACGAATAATCGACAATGATTTGATATGCAAAAACTTGCTTCATAAGGGCTCCATGTTCGATTGAAAACTAAGTCACTAAGTGCGTACTCTTGCCCCACTGTACTCTAAATAATGGGATGCTTTACAATGCCTGGTCCTTCAAGTATTTCCATCTATTATTTCGAATTAATAAATTGTTTTAGCACGTAGAAAAGAGACCTGAATTGAAAGAACAAACTACTAAAAACAATTTATACCGCGTCTCTCAAATGTTTGCCCGTTGCGTTTCATAAATAGGGAGCGGGACCATTTGGGCAGCACCCCCTATTCCCGTCCGCAACGTTAATAACTCGAGTTATCAACCGCGTTCCAACCAAATGGCTTGATTGTTTGTACATCACTAGATATCGACAGAAACTAACCATGTACTAAAAAACAAGTGATTCTGTTGTAATGCGCTCGAGTAAGGAACGTTGCTGACGGGAATAGGGGGTGCTGCCCAAATGGTTCTCTACCCTATCCATATCGGCTTACTTATTGTTCAGCAAAATCAAAAAATTAAATAACATACCTAAAAGCATAATTAAGCAACTGTTATTTTCAATACGACTAAATTATTTTGTCATATAATATAACGTGATAAAAATTGTATCTTTTCTCAATTTTTAGTATACAATCTATTTCCTTTAAATAATATTCAGCAATTCGATTCGGATAACCAAAAGTTTTGAATTTTATGGAGAAAACCCTCGAAAAAATATTCCCTTTCAAATGCTGGAAATGTTACATTATTTGCCAGTTCTCCAATTCTGCGCTAATATAAACACTCAGCAGTGGGATAAAAATTTGTTCCGATTCCGATCATGCCGAACGCATTATAGGAACACGCTTTGCATGCACGGATCGGAATGGTAGTTGGTGCCTACCATGTACATAGTAATGCACTATGCCATAAAAACGCTTTGACCACAGCGTTTCTCTGTGCTTTGACTATGGGAAAGAGGCCCCATTCCGTGTGAACATCCACATCCATGCATAATGCATGTGCTAATTAGCACATTAGCACGCTTAAGCGTTCTCGGCTGAACTTGCGCGTTGGTGGAATAGAGCGTGACAATGAAGTGAATGAAGTTGACTCGCAGAGTAATGCCCACCGATCGCAGATTTTTGGCTGCATCGCTTATCAGTTTTAAAAATTCCGTGCATACCTACTTGAGAAATTTCCGCGGAACATAACACGAAATTGTTATCTGTGCGTGCGCAGGTTGTAAATGCAGATTTGGTGCCTCTTGCCTAGCGATACCCAAGTAACCATGAGGCTGAAGCAGCATGATTTGCATATTCAGAGTAAAATTTAGATCAGTCGAACTATAATTTACCATAAAAAAAATAATTAAAACGAAAAAGAAGCTTATTATCATCGTATTATTGTTATGAGCAGAAATTGAATCCAAAGATTATCAACTCACTCAAACAGCTGACATCCAACACACAATCAAGTTGCTAGTTCTTCCCGAATTTGAATGTGCGAATGAATAGGACGGCGTGCACGAACAGCAGCAAGCGAGGACTTTCGGTGTCAGCGTTGTTTTGTGAAGTGTCAACATGAATCTTCAGCTTGGCACATTGATATTCAATTTGAAATCTCAAAATATGAATACAATTTCATAATGCGGTGCATGAATTCAACATTATACCATAATACACCCAGGTTCATTTACACGGTTTGGTTTTAGTCAATTAAGACCTTTAGCATCAATGAAACAATGAGTTAACCTCACGAAAAACAATCACAAAAATCAAAGGAAAGTCAGGTGGTATTTAAAAAGCTGTAAAAGTTCAGATTAACTGAAAATTTTATGAATTCCAACCGCGTAAAAAACCTGATGTGATATGATGTAATCAATGCGATCAAAGGGGCCATTCTCTGCTTTTATTCGACGTTTTTTGTGGACTTATTATAGTTAACATAGGCCATAAATATATCATATCTTAAACATGCAGCTCATCGAGCTTCAGCCTGATGGTTACTTGCGTAAGATGCTGCGTTACGAAGCGAGACCATGCTGAAGATGGATGAGTTCTAGGAAATTTCAAGATCGGAAATTCTTCGATTTTTCTTCGTAGGTATTAAAGAATCATTATAATATTATCTCGTGTTAGCCTCTTGAAAACAAAGCTGCGATGCGGCAAGATCCCGGTGATGTCGGGAAAAGTTGCCTCCGGTTCGTTGAAATACTTTTCGACAGCAGATTTATTTTGATCAGTTCAACAAATGTGATTTGAATATTTCGATTAATATTTTCTACCCATAATCTATTATCACATTATAAATTCTTGCATTCTAGTAGTTTAAATGTCCATAGTGTTCTCCAGCAAATATGTGCCTTTATGAATTTGGATTATATTTTAAGAACAGTATTCTTCTTCTTTCAATTGCCCTTACATCCCCCACTTGGTCATTATCCACATCGCAGCGTATTCATTAAGCACTTCCACAACTATTGCCAGCGAGGTTTCTGAGCCATTTTTGCATTCGTAGTATAATGAAGCTAACATGATGATAATTTTATGCCCATTTGGGATGGCGAGATAATTTCCAATCCGCAAATTTTTTAGACCTGACCAGGAATTGAACCCAGTGACCTTCAGCATGGTCTTGCTTTGTAGCCGCGCATCTTACCGCACGAAGGCCCCTAACAGAAGTTCATAATCGTTAAAAATTGAGTAGAAGATCAGGATTAGACACATTAAGGTCTAACTTTTAAAGCATCAATTCCATCATTTGATGAGTACAATAAATAAATTCACGAAAAAAGCTTTCTCAAAACTATGAACATTGAACAACCCAACATTAGCAGCTTATCACAGGAAGCTAACTTCGCTTCGCTCATATGAAATGTTTTGATTCTCGTTTACTCTTCTCTTTTTCTATTCGCGTTTGTATACGTATATGCGCAACCGTTCTCCTAATATTTAGTATTTTACATGAGGGGAAACGTGTGAAATGCATTCCAAAAATACAGAGCGTACACATTAGTTGTGCATTTCGATTCACACTTTGTAATACACCTCGTGGAATAATCTTTGTTTCGATAAAGCATTCATTTTAATTATTCGTTGTTACTTGCTAGATACTGGTGTTTGTCAATAAGAGAAGGATAAACACTGATCGTGATGATGAGTGGCCATAAACAGTGGATGCTCGACCAGATCGAGAAGACAAGCTGCAAGCTAATTATCATTACTCAGTGCTATTCATGAAGTGAGGACGGAATCAGGGGATTTGTACACATAGTGCTAGGGTAAAAAAGTGATGTACGTGCTCTCGTGTATAAGTATGAAAACATGATAAGGCAGCCATTGAGTGGTCTATCATCGCTACTGATATCGCTGAATCTAGTCTTGTATGAATTTCTTACTGGTCATCTAAGTCCTGTGCAAAGGTACGCCAGTGGTTTAATAAGGAAACGATCAGCTGAGGCAGAACGTGTCGTTAACATTAGAAAAATCTCCGAAAACTATCTAATCGAAAATGTAAAAGTTTAGTCATATGCACGGTGTTTTATTATTGCAACTTTGTTTCATTTCATTCTTAACTATGTGAGACAGTGTTTGTTGCGCAATATGATGTGTGTATTAATATTAACGTAGACGAAGAAAATCGAACTCTTCCCCTGGTGATGGCTCTAATATGTTCTAAAAATAAGCTTATTGCGAATAAACAATACAAGACTTAGTAATATTATTTGAATTCAGAACATGTGGGACTAGTGTGAACCGGTCATTCCGGTTGTCCGGTCTCGGTGGCGATGATCTATCAAAATTGTTTCTAAGCATCTACAAATGCAAGTGTCGTCTTTGAAGTCCGGTCCGGTTTATGTAAATTTTGTTATTGCCGTTCACCTGAGTTGAGTCGCATATTAACTAACGCATTTTAACATATTCCAGAAACTAAAAACATGCACGGAGTCAAACGCGTCATCGCATTTTGCATATTAACTGCTGTCCTACCAGCCTCACTCATCATCCTCCCGTTGTACCTGCGGCATACTGTATTCGCAGACGTGGTATATCCAATAGCTGAGTCCGACATAATCGAGATCCGCGATGGTATTTCCACGGTATTCTGCCAGCGGCATAGTCTACAAATGAACACCAGCTTCAATGCATTCCAGCTCAACCAGAAACCTGAAATCTCCCAGAATCGTAAACATATTCGTCTGAAGAAGTCTATGTCCTTGCCAGACGATACCCTAGAATATTGGGGCTTCTACCTCCTGAAGGGAGCAACTGTAGCGTTGAAGGTATGCTCACGGTACGACGGTTCCAGGATACTGGTAGTTAAGGGAGAGCGAAATCTTAAAACGTGCGGTTTGCTGGACCATAATAAGAAAAAAATGGGTGCACATTTCAACACCGAGCACGTCCAGGTGAAGGTGACTTTTGAATCTGCGGCTGAGGTTGTTGATTCGTCAGGAATCACGAACAACAAGTCTGAAAAATATGAATCACCCGATGAAGGAAATCATGGTGAGTTATTCAAGGAATATCTAGTTAGGGACCGTACACATATTACGTAAGCACTTCTGGAGGGAGAGGGTTATGTCGTTTTTTTACGCACCATTATATACATAAAAATCATTTGTATGCAGAAAAATTGTTTACGTAATATGTATACGACCCCTTATAGCATCTTTATATGTTCCATAATGTGTGGCTTGTTCTTCATTGAATTTCGCGCAGTTCTATGATTATTTATTTTCAATTATCATAGTGTCTCAAAACAGATTGCATACTAAAAATAATTCAAGCGTTATCATGCAGCTCGTGGGTTGAGAAATGGAAGGCTATTTAGAACGCTATTTAAACTAAACTCGTGTTTAACACAATGTAAATGTCTCAGAACGAATCGCAGCCTGACCGATAACAATAAATTTTCGCTATAAGAGTGAAGAGAGGCATTTATTCTATACTTACGAATTGACGAAAAATACGATCGCCTGACCTGATCACAAATTCTTTCGAAACAGGATGCTCTAGCGATTACTATATGCAACATCATTGAAATTAATTTATTAAAATGTTTGAAAAATTGATGTGCATATGTATAATAGAGTAATTCAAATTTTAACTTTTTCGCTCCCCTATGGTTGAAAGATGGTATCTGCAGTTTTTAATAATCCTCCTATTTTTTGCTAATTTGGTCGTACTTTAACTGAGCACGTGCAGTTAGGTTAGAAGTTCGTATAAAAATTACTATGAAAACTGTAACGCAATCTCTAATAATATATGAGTTATTATTATTATTTATTCAGACTAAGGCCGAAGTGGCCTGTGCGGTATATAAAAGTCTTCTCCATTCGGCTCGGTCCATGGCTACACATCGCCAACCACGCAGTCTACGGAGGGTCCGCAAGTCATCTTCCACCTGATCGATCCACCATGCTCGCTGCGCACCTCGCCTTCTTGTGCCCGTCGGATCGTTGTCGAGAACCATTTTCACCGGGTTACTGTGCGACATTCTGGCTACGTGCCCGGCCCACCGCAGTCGTCCGATTTTCGCGGTGTGAACGATGGATGGTTCTCCCAGCAGCTGATGCAACTCGTGGTTCATTCGCCTCCTCCACGTACCGTCCGCCATCTGCACCCCACCATAGATGGTGCGCAGCACTTTCCTTTCGAAAACTCCAAGTGCGCGTTGGTCCTCCACGAGCATCGTCCAGGTCTCGTGTCCGTAGAGGACTACCGGTCTAATGAGCGTTTTTGTAGATTGCCAGGATGGTACGGCGGCGAACTCTATTCGATCGAAGCGTCTTGCGGAGTCCAAAGTACGTACGATTTCCAGCCACTATGCATCTCCGAATTTCTCTGCTGGTATCATTTTCGGCAGTCACCAGTGAGCCCAAGTACACACATTTTTCTACCACCTCGATTTCGTCACCACCGATGCCAACTCGCGGTGGGTGGCTCACATTGTCTTCTCTTGAACTTCTCCTATCATGTACTTTGTCTTGGACGTGTTAATGACTAGTCCGATCCGCTTGGCTTCCCTCTTCAGTCTGATGTAGGCTTCCTCCATCTTCTCAAAGTTACGTGCCATAATATCTATGTCGTCGGCAAAGCCAAATAGCTGGACGGACTTATTGAAAATTGTACCACCCGTGTTAATCCCTGCTCTTCGTATTACCCCTTCCAAAGCGATGTTGAATAGCAGACACGAAAGACCATCACCTTGCCGTAACCCTCTGCGCGTTTCGAAGGGACTCGAGAATGCCCCTGAAACTCGAACTACGCACATCACCCGATCCATCGTCGCTTTGATCAACCGTGTCAGTTTATCCGGAAAACCGTGTTAGTGCATTAGCTGCCATAGCTGATCTCGATCGATTGTATCATATGCGAAGTCGATGAATAGATGATGTGTGGGCACGTTGTATTCACGACATTTCTGCAGTACTTGGCGAATGACGAACACCTGGTCCGTGGTAGAGCGTTCGCCCATAAAACCCGCCTGGTACTGCCCCATGAACTACCTTGCAATTGGTGCTAGTCGACGGCATAAAATTTGGGAGAGTACCTTGTAGACGGCGTTCAGCAATGTGCTTATCGCCCTTTTTTGCAATCCAGCTCGTCGCCGTTTTTGTAGATGGGACACACACACACACGACACCTTCCATCCACTCCTGCGGCAAAACTTCTTCCTCCCAAATTTTCGTAATGACCCAGTGCAGCGCTCTAGCCAGTGCATCACCATTTCCTGGAGTTCCGGAGGCGGTAGAATTATGTCCTGCGCGCGTTCTCTCAGGTCCATCACCATACCGCCATCTTCGTCTGCCACATCGCCATTCAGGTGTTCTTTGTAGTGCTGCTGCAACCTTTGGATCACCTCACGCTCGTTCGTAAGAAGGTTCCCGTTTATGTCCTTACACATATCAGGCTGTGGCACGTGGCCCTTACGTGAACGGTTTAACTTCTCATAGAACTTTCGTGTGTTATTAGCGCGGTACAGTTGCTCCGTCTCTTCATGGTCTCGATCTTCTTGCTGGCGCTTTTTCCTCCGGAAAACCGAGTTTTGTCTGTTCCGCGCCCGTTTATATCGTGCCTCGTTCGCCCTCGTGTGATGTTGCAGCAATCTCGCCCATGCTGCATTCTTCTTTTCTACTAACTGCTCACATTCGCCGTCATACCAGTCGTTTCTCTGATCCGGGGGCACCGTGCCAAGTGCAGCGGTTGCGGTGCTACCAATGGCGGATCGAATATCTCTCCAGGCTTCTTCAAGAGACGCTGCGCCTAGCTGCTCTTCCGGTGGGAGTGCCACTTCCAGCTGCTGCGCGTATTCTTGGGCTAGTCTACCGTCTGATAGCCGCCCAATGTTAAGCCGCGCGTCCGACTTCGACGCGTGTTGTACACCGTCGAGAGTTTTGAGCGCAGGCATACTGCAACGAGGTAGTGGTCGGATTCAATATTCGCACTGCGGTAAGTGCGGACGTTCGTGATGTCGGAGAAGAATTCTCGCTTAACTTTTCAAAAGGACCTAAGTAACATTTTTTTCATGAATTAATTTGAATAGCGCAATCAACAGAACAACATGAAAGCTGTTGATTGCTGTACTCAAATTAATTCATGAAAAAAATGTTACTTAGGTCCTTTTGAAAAGTTATGCGAGAATTTACCGTCGATTAGAACGTGGTCGATTTGGTTTTCCGTTTCTTGGTTAGGTGATCTCCATGTGGCCTTGTGGATATTTTTGCGGGGAAAGAAGGTGCTTCGGACTACCATTCCGCGGGAGGCTGCGAGGTTTATGCATCATTGGCCGTTGTCATTCGATACGGTGTGCAGACTATCCGGTCCGATGACCGGTCTATACCTGGGTGGTGCGGATAGAATCGATTTGGTTGTCAAAGTGAAGCCAAAATTTTCTATTGTGCCGGAGCCAAACATTGAAGATTGTGGTTATGTTCGTTTTAAATCTTATATTAAGAAGTATTGTTATTATTTGGGGAAAAAATAAACCTAATGTGGAACCTAATTTAGGTTTAAAACTGGTTATATAATCTATAGAAGGCCCTATTCGCAGTAGCAATACGTCTTTTCACTTCACGACGTTTATTGTAACATGTCGTAGGCGTTCCAAGGTGAACAAATTCTTCAACAACTTGAAACGCATCCCCATCAACCACACTACCCCAGCACCAACACCACTAGGTCTACGCTACCTCTATAGTGTTGTTCCTCTGCACGCCAGAACTTCCAATCGCGCCATCGAGTGTAATGAACAACTATTTCGATAAGTTTGAGATTCGCCGAATACTAGATTTTAAGCCATCAAGCGTTGCATGTATTAGTCTAATTAGCGGACGTTATCTGCCACAGCTTATTTCTTTCCACTGAATCATACGCTGCTTTGAAATCAATTAACAGATTGTGAGTCTGCAAGTTGTAAATACTCTCGGAATTTATTAAGGATCATGCGCAGGCTAAACATCTGATCTAAAACCTGCCTGGTATTCGGCGACGAAGGACATCTCAAGCGGTCTCATCAACAATTAATATGAATTGTTTTCGCTATTCTTTTTTCCGACATTCGCACTAAGTGACCAGCCCACTGAAGTCTGCCGTATTTTTATTTTTATAGGATTCACAATATTTTCTTCTTTATATACTTGATACAACGCATGATTCATGCGTCTGCGCCACACACCATTTTATTTTCTATTTTCCATTCTATTTTCCCTCCGAGAATTGTACGCAGCACTTTTCGCTCAAAAACCCCGAAAGCTCTAGGGTCCGTCTCTTTTAATTTCCATGCTTCATGTCCATAAAGGGCCACTGGTAGAATCAGAGTTTTGTAAATTTCGTTTCCGTCGGCATGTTGCGGGACCTAAGTTGGTTACGTAATCCGTAAAAGGCCCTATTCGCAGCAGCAATACGTCTTTTCACTTCACAGGGAGCATCATTGTCACATGTCACAAGCGTTCCAAGGTAAACAAATTCTTCAACAACTTCACACACATCCCCATCAAGCACTACCTCAGCACGAACACCACTAGCTCTTCCTCTATCTCTACCTGCCACCATGTTCTTTGTCTTGGTAGAGTTAATGGTTAAGCCTATCCTCGCCGTCTCCCTCTTCAGTGGGACTAAAGCCTCCACTACTGCTCTGCGATCGATTCCAATGAGGTTGATGTCGTCCGCCAAGTCCAGGAGCGTATGCGACCGTGTGATGATAGTGCCGTTCCTCTGCACGCCAGATCTCCTAATAGTCCCCTCGATTCTTGCAATGTTGAACAATAAATTCGAAAGTGCATCACCCTGCTTCAATCCGTCTAAGGTCATAAACGAGGTTGACACTTCGTCTTAAATCCGGATACTTGATTTCGAGCCATCCATTATTTAATCAGACTAAGGCCGAAGTGTGCGGTATATTGAGTCTTCCCCATTTCGCTCGGACCATGGCTACACGTCGCCAACCACGCAGTCTACGGAGGGTCCGCAAGTCATCTTCCACCTGATCAATCCACCATGCCCGCTGCGCACCTCGCCTTCTTGTGCCCGTCGGATCGTAGTCGAAAATCATTTTCACCGGGTTACTGTCCGACATTCTGGCTACGTGCCCGGCCAACCTTAGTCGTCCGATTTTCGCGGTGTGAACGATGGATAGTTTTCCCTGCAGCTCATGCAACTCGTTGTTCATTCGCCTCCTACACATACCGTCCGCCATCTGCACCCTACCATAGATGGTACGCAGCACTTTCCTTTCGAAAACTCCAAGTGCGCGTTGGTCCTCCACGAGCATCGTCCAGGTCGAGCTCGAGCCATCCAGCGTTGCACGTATCAGTCTAATCAGTTTCGCCGGAAAAACATGTTCGGACATTATCTACCAGCTCATTTCTTTTCACTGAATCGTACGCTGCTTTGAAATCAATGAATAGATGGTGAGTCTGCAAATTGTACTCCCGGAATTTATCAAGGATCATCCGCAGGCTAAACATTTGATCCGTCGTTGATCAGCCCTCACGAAACCTGCCTGGTGTTCGCTGACGAAGGAATCCTCATGTGGTCTTAGTCTGTTAAACATGATATGCGACAGAATTTTGTACGCCGAATTCAGAAGGGTGATCCTCTGTAATTGGCGCACTCTAGTCTGTGCCCTTTCTAATAGATTGGGCATATGAGGCCATCCAACCAGCCGGCAGGCAGTTCTTCATCCTCCCATATTTTCTAGATAATATTGTGGATTGATTGATGCATCTGCTCACTTCCGTGTTTGAGAAGCTCGACCGGGATCTCGTCTTTCCCAGCAGCTTTATTGATTTTCAGCTCGTTTAGAGCCTTCTTTACCTCATCCAGCGTTAGTGGTTCCACAGCTTGACCGTCGCCGACTATGTCAAGCCTGCTCCTTAATACACCTTCATTTCAAAAAATGTTCGAAGTGCTCCTTCCACCTGGCTGCAACCATAGTCTTGTCTGTCAGCAATTTCCCCTCTCGGTCATTGCACATGGCGGGCACTGGCGCAGTCTTATGCCGCGCGCCATTGACAGTTGCGTAAAACCTCCGCATATCGTTTCTATCCATGTTCTCCTGCGCTTCAGCTATCACACTCTCTTCGAGTTGCCTTAATTTTTCCTGCGGTGGATTCGTTTCTCTTCTGCCCTTTGCTACACTGTACCGCTCTCTGTTGGAACTGGTACGAGCCACTAGCATTCGACTCCTAGCAACATTTTTCTCGTCCTTCACTCGCTGGCATTCCTCATCAAACCAACCATTTCGTTGGCGTCGCTGTGCAGTGCCTAACACTTCCTGCGCTGTTGTAGTAACAGCTTCGTGGATATTTTCCCACAATCGTTGACGTCGCCAGATCCGGTGGCATCTCCTATCCGCTCGTCCAGCTTCTGGCGTTGGCAAGCGTTGGACATTGAAACGCATCGTTCTGTTGTTTCGTGAATTCGTGACGCTGGAAAGTCGCCACCTCATTTTTGCAAGGACCTTCCATCTATACATCTATAACATCCGAGAAATATCGTCCGTTGATCAGCACTTGGCACAGTACAAGTCGCAGACCATTATCGTTGGTAGCGGAATGAAGGCTTTTCGTACCAATGACAGGGCGAAAGAAACTTTCTCTTCAGATCTGCGCATTTGCATTTGCAAGGATTACTCAGTGTGAGCTTCATGATGTTCATTCACAATATGCTTTTATCGGGTATTTCAACCTGGAAAGACTATAATTTCACTGTTTTTTTTTGTTTATTCCATTATTTCTTTAAAATCTACAAAAAAAAATTTTTTATCTTATTTTGTTTCTACAGGAGGAGAAGATCTGACTGAAGAAGATATGACTGCTGCTGAGAGCGTGGATCCATACGCTGGGACGAATGTAAAGTCTAAACCGACGAAACAAACGAAGCATACTTTAGAAACAATTAACTCTGTAAACACTAGACAGCAGAAATCTGGCATCAACAATACAAGAAATAGTGGCCAAGAGGCAGTGGTTAAGTCTCACACTACACGTAAGCATACTCAGGCATCCAGTACTTCAGAGATACCAAATACCTTACTACACTCCAAAGAGATTCCTAATAATAATCACAAACACAACCACAACTATAAAGATTTTGTGGTGGATGAGTCTGCAGAAAGTGAGGATGATCAGCGTCAGCGGAGAAGGCGCCATCATGGTAAGCACGGTCATCGCGATAAGGTTGACAAACAGAAAGCTGATATGCAAAAATCGCTGAGTGGGGTAGACATAGCAATGGATACCTTCGGCACTAGGGCTCGACGTGATACCATTTACGATCGTAAAATAAACCATGGCGGTAATGCGATGAACTTCTCCAATAACAACTCTGATTCAGAGTCCAGTTTCGAGAACAGTTTACTTGAATGTTATGATGGTGAAATTCTCGTGGCGCAAGGCTTTCCACCGAGCCACTTATGTAAAGACGTGCAATATCTGGAAAGTGGTATTCACATGGTCACGAAGCACGAGGTTGCCTCGGATGGATATTACTACTACATATTCTATAGTGACAACGATTACGTGCAGAATGACATTCACGCTGTATTCGACATATACAAGCCAACCTTTCAGTACTCCAACATCTCGGAATCCAAAGGTTGCGTGAATAGTACAAATTGTTCGTTTCCCATCAGCTTCTGGTCTGATGAGCGGGTGATAGTGGAAGTGCCCACAAGAGACGGAATAGAGCACGAGGAAGATGACATAACGTTTCTGATATCGACATGTCAACCGCGAATGGCCATCTACATTATTTTCCCGATATCCGTTCTGTTTCTTGTGTTGACGTGTGCTTTTCTTTAAGATGTAGGCTGCATTGTGCACATTGCACTTGGTTTTTATTGTTTTACATTCAATAGTTTTATAGACGTTTTTATATTTTTAGTTATGCAGTTATTTTGTGTTTTGATAAAGTTGTAGATTTTATTTTATACCTACAATTGTTTCATATCTATGATTACAACGAAGTGTTTTCCGGCTTGAGGTAGCCTCACATTTCAGGAATGTCGTCCGCGGTATTCAATATATGGGAATTATATTCAAAAGAGGTAAAAAACTATACAGCGATAGCTTCCTGAGCAAGAAAGAATAGCTGAAAAATACTGTGCTGAGTCATAAGTACATACAATAAACAATACAAAAACTTCGCTGGCTGAGGATCTTTAATTCAGTGATGCTCAGAATTTTGGGCGTTTTTTTCCTTAATGTGATTCCCACGAAAGCTTTTAAATATATCTATCATCTGAGGATATTAAAAAGAAAATTGGCGGTCAATTTACTCCGTACGAATTGATCAAAGCGAAAAAAGATGTAATGCCCTGTAATTTTACTTTGATCAAGTCGTAGGTACGGAGTGATTTTAACACCAATATCCATTTTAATACTTCAGCTGATAGATATATTTAAAATCTTTCGACTAAGTACAAACTTGTACTTTGTTATTTCTCTATAGTTTATAACTTTTTGTTCAAAATTTCAGCTTCTCTTTCTCTGTGTTACATTTTTTACCTTTTTTAAATTCGTGGACAAGATTCCCAAGGTGTAACAAAACACTATATGCCATTTTATAGAAAGCTCAACTGACAGGAGACCAAATACTAATGTCGAATTCGTTTTTAAACCTGGGTCAGTGCCAACCCGAACCCTGAATAAAAAAACATTTTCAGTTCCATCTGTCATTGGATATGTTGGTGTGCGTAGCATCGTGTTTGTTTTGATTCGAAACATATGATCCAGGACATCCAGTGCACTGGCAGTGCGTTGGCCTAATCAGATCATGATAAATAAATATGTTTAGTGCGTGAACTGATTTTTGCGGATAGTGGAATTTGCTTTTGGGTGTATATAAATAAGGGAACTGCTCCTGGAATTCATCTCATGGCTCCGATATTCATCCCATCAAAAACAAAGCAATGTAAAGGAATTTGGATTGTTTGTTATTTTTGCGATTTTTTCAGCAGTGAGCACGCATGTTGACAAAAAAAATCGACGAAATTGGTGCTGTATTTCTTTGTTTCCCGATGAGATGAATATATGTTCAGTGAGATGGAGATCGGAACAGTTCCCCTATTCAATTATATTCAATAATCCCGTGCACATTTTTATACCGAGAATTCCGTATAGAATTCATGTCAAAGAGATTTTCCATTCTACAAAAATTCATCTATTTCTGCTAAAGTTTTCGGAGAACACTCAGAAGCATGTAATAAAAATTCTCCAGGATTCGCTAATTATTTTTTCCTCGCTACCTCTCCTGATGAAGGTAGCCTCAAAGCTCAGGAAAATTTTCCACCAGATTTTGGGCCCCGTGCATTTTCAATTTTCAAGAATCTCCCGGAGGAATTGCTCAAGGTACTTCCGGGGGGAATTTATGTACGAACCTTGCTGAGCAATTCCTGAAGGAAACTTCGAGTTAGTTCCTGTATTCCAGAAGGATTTCCTGAAGGAATTATGTTGTAGGAATTTTCAAATTAATTCCTGGAGCAACTTCCAGAAAAAAAATCCTGGAACAGTCTTCAAAGATCTTCCTAGAAGAATTTCCAAAGAAATTCATCTCGAAAGGATCCCTTGGAAAAAAAAATTGGAGGAATGCCTGAAAGATATCGCCAACAATTCAAGAAATAATTACTGAAAGAATTTCTGAAGTAATTTCAGGCAGAATTCCCGAAGAACATTATGAAACGCATGTAAGAGTTTTTGTAAGAATTTCAAAAGAAAGAATTTCTGAAGTAATTTCTGCATAAGAAATAATTCTATTCGGTATTCCTCAAATATATTTTTCTGACTATTCTTAGCGGATTTTGTGAACGGGTTTCAAGAGGAATTTCCAAACTACACAATTCCATCCTCCGACCTAATTTAGGACAGAATCTGTGAGGAAAACCTGAATGAACTTATGAATACATAAATTCCCTAACATTTATTTTTAAAAAATGAATCTAGCCAACAGTACCGGATTAATTTCATTTAAAACTACAATAACAAGTATCACAAAATTCCCGAAAAAAAAGATTTTCAACGCGCATTTCATAAACAGACAGTTTCGTTTCTCCCTTCTGCTTGTTCATTCCACCCAGTCCCACCCACCCACGTGGTTTTGACAGTTGAAATACAGTTGTATTGGTGAACCCGGTGCGAAACCGTGAAACAACACAGTGCGAACCCGACAGCTTTGGGGTTGGAACTAGTGCGAACCTAGTTCCAACCTGAGCGAATAAAAAAACACTTTGACAGCACTTAGGTTGGAACTGGTTCCAACCTAGGTTGGAACTTTTTAAAAACGAATTCGACATAATATTTACATTTTACAAGGAACATTTGCGAAAATGAAATGAAATGATGATGATGATGACGAAATGATGATGGTTTACATGCAAATTTACCAAAACAAAGACCGAGCCGTCCACTCAAAATTTCGATCAGCTGTTCAAATCTGTCTCATAAAATGGCTTATTCATTATGCTCAGCATCATAGCAATATTCGATTTAATCTATTCAAGACAATAAATTCGTGGAAAACTTTACGTATCAAGTAAAATCGCGGCGTGTTTTATCCACGTTCGGTAATAAGCTATTTTACGCCAAATAACAAGACACCCAACCCTAATATTTACTTTGTATTCGTCAAACAAGGAACTCTAGTTAAACGTGTTAAACTGAGATCCAATAATAACGATGATATGACGGATTGCCATACCTATTTTACTATTTTACCAAATCAAAAGACTCAGGCTGTGAACCATTCCACCGATTCGTTTAACTTTTAGTTAAAATTTGACAGTTCGATGGTTATTTCGCCGTGGTTAAAAATAACCCTGCTCCGGAGCATGGTTAGATTTGACAGTTCGATAGTTAAACTTTGTTCGCGAGAAAATTGGCGCCAAATCCATTTCGCTTCAAATAACCATCAATCTGTCAAAACACAAATGGGTCGGCTTCAGAGTAAAATTTTAACCACGATGAGAAAATAACCATCGAAATGTCAAATTTTAACTAAAAGTTAAACGAATCGGTGGAATGGTTCACAGCCTCAATTGATCAATTGATGGTAAAATCCCGATGAGCTATTGCTGATCGAATACGTATGCTAAAATGGCGTAACATAGACATTTAATGAGACGGGTCAAATAACAGAGTGTTGGACTCTAAAATTTACCATTCTTCCATCAAGGGACACTTGTGAAAATAATTCTAATGATGACGCAAATGTTATGGCTTGCCATGCTTTTTTTAGTATCACAAAAAACCAAACAAAAAACACGTCACGTATCAAGTGTGATTAGTTGATTGGAACTTTCGGAACACACACAAGATACATATTTAAGGGCTTTCATAGAGATGCTTTCAATTAACAACTGCCCAAGAAACTTTATTCGGCTTATATTGTTTGTTGGGTGCGGAAATGCAAATAGAACACTAGTTGGACAGCGCTGTGCCTCGCACTGTGTAGGGCATATAAAAAATGATACTCTAGTTGTGGTAGAAATGTCAGAGGAATACTGCTGCACACTTCGAGAGTACTGCGGAATCACGCATACTTTTATTCATCTTGACTCATTTTGACTTAATGGCAAACATCCATGTATTTTGTACTCTTATGTATGGTTCACACTTAAATGTATAGAAAACCACACATGGACAGTAAGTTTTATGAATATTTAGCCGAACGTTCCATTGAATCCTGTATAATTGCAGCACATAGGTTTTAATATATAGCTTGAGTATTCAAATCTAGTTGAAGCTATTTTTCGTACATATCAAATTCGAACATTTAATTAATAAATATTATTTAATTTAGGAATCGTTCTGCAATATAAGTAATTTTTCACTCAGGTAATCGATAATAAATCGGCTATGCTAGTCCTAGTACTAAAAGAAACTACATTATAATGAGTACAGTCATATTACGATATAGCAACATCTAGAGGCTAAAACGAAATGCCATTACCAAACAATTAAAAAAAAAGGATGAATAACAAAAGTTAGCGCATAGAGTTACAAAAGTTACCAATAGAAAAGAAAGCAAATGACTGGCGAAAACAACAAAAGAAAATTATGTGATAAAATAATTGTAATCAACTTAAATACAAAGAAACAATAGAACAGAAATGTATTAAACAAATAGTAAATTAATTACTCCACTGGTCGTTTTAATTTGAAAGAAAATGCCATATTTTTATATTTTTGCCTTTCTCGTATACTAAGTATACGTAAAGGCTATAGGATTACTCCAAAACCAAACTTTTGATAGCAGGCTCGGAGACACATAGTGTTATATCACAGACAAACAGACATAACACATTGAACATTTACTCATCAAATTCATCTTCGTTCAAACACTAACGACATCTGTTGATTTCAGTTAGTTGGGCAAATCACGAACCAGATGGCGGTAGTGAGCAAACGTCAAGCTCGAGCAAAAACGATGCGCGCGCCACGAGTGATCGATTGGCCAACTAATGATTATTTGAATTCACCAGTTAATCAGTGAACGATGGAATTGGTTTGAGTTGTCGGGGTGGAGTCAAGGTTCGCCGAACATGTTTGAGCATTTGTAGTGAAGTTGCACAAATCCCCATATATTTTTTGATGGTTGATGTTCAAGTTGGCGCTTCGGTCGTTCGTGTGTGATATTGTTGGTCGAATAAATTGATTGTTCGTGGCGCCGTTTGGTAAAACTTGATGGATGTTTGAATAAACGAGAGGTGGTGTCAATGTTGGTCAAACTGCTTGACCGTGTGTACACAGACATATAGTAGCAGTGTCTAATTCCTTGCTTCGTTTCGGACAGGTAAAATTGAATGATCAACTACAGCGGCCACAGAACCTACAGTTTGTGTCGTCAACATATCTGGCACGAATGATCGTAAGCTGAGGCTGAACGCCTGAACGACAGATGCCCAGTTTAATACCTTCTGTTAAATATACTTAAAAACATGCTTAATGTGGAATAAAATTAATATAAAGAACCCATACAGTTTTCCTTTTTTATTTTGTTATGATTTGACAGCACTAAAAATTGTAAATGTAAATCATATAATTGATTTAAAAGCATTCGCACTTTTATTTTCCATAGTTTCGAACTGACAGCTCCACAATTTAAATTTAAAAGTTTAAACTTTTAATTTCAGATATGACAACCCAGCTTAGGAATCGAAAGTTGGTACACTTTTATTTTGATAATCTGCGACTCTCTACGAAAAAGAACCAACGCAACTTTTTATTTTAACCAACGGTTTTTTCAATTCGATTAACGTTATTTTTTTGTGTGTATGGAAGTGGAACATACCACTATAAGTCTTCAAATATTCTGAAATCAGAAAAGTATTTGAAATTTAAGCTTGCGAGAAAAAAAAAAATAAACATTAAATAATTTATTATTTTGCCAAAAACAGACTTTTGAATTATTTGCGATAATATTGTACGTGGATTTCCCTATTGGACCCGACCGTTCGAAATAGTCGCTCGTCGAACGGTCGTTGAAATCGCCGTTTTCACCTTCACACCCATCTTCATAGTAAAATCTGTCAAAACTGACAAGTCTGCCACGTGCTTTTTGCTGTTTCCCTCGGACTTCTCTTTCTTTTTCTGATGTTTTGACATCTGTTTTGATAGACAAGGAGCAAAAAACAAGGTAATCTACCAAACATTTATTGAGTTTGGCAAACCTTGCTGGAAAAACGAACGTTTGAAATAGGCAAGTGAACCGACCTTCGAATCCATTGGTCAAGTAAATCCACAATAATATTAATAATATTAAAAACATGGAAAATGAACAACTAAAACATTAAATTTCAAAGCTTTTTCTGTTTAAAACAATAAACAATACATTTTGAAATCAATACCATAGCATTTGGGATCCAATGGGGAAAGCATTTATTTTGAAGTATAACAACACTTGTTCCGAAAGTGTTTTGCTGTTGAAACTATTATGTTTCGTGGTGAGTTGCTGAAAGTGTTTAACACTCGAGTCTCACATGTTTGACCAGTAGGGCAAATCAAAGGGCGAAACACTTTATAGTCGCGTGTGTATTATTTTGAGTGCCAATCCGGTTGGTTTTCCAAGAAGTCAAAACCATTACTTGAATCATTTTTGGGACTGTGGGGTAAAAGTACGCAGGAACCGGTGGGGCAAGAGTACGCATATGAATCTTCAAGTTATGATGTCAAACCTATAGATAGTGGAATATATAGATGAGCGAAGATAAATCCTCTGTCTCCAAACGAACTGTCAAACGTGTCTCCAAACGAGCATGACGTCACGATTTCAATGGAAACGTTAAGGGCTGTGACGTCATATGTGCGTGTGCACGGGCAAAAAAATCGACTCAGCCATGCTTTCGCTCATCTATAGATTCCACTATCTATAGTCAAACCCATATCTCCGGCCGAAATAAGACTTCTTCCAAAGCGTAAAGATACACAACTAAGAAAAAAGGGACAGAATTTGAAATTATCACAAGTTTTTAGGATAAGTTGAAGTATTGTACGTGGATTTCCCTATTGGACCCGACCGTTCGAAATAGTCGCTCGTCGAACGGTCGTTGAAATCGCCGTTTTCACCTTCACACCCATCTTCATAGTAAAATCTGTCAAAACTGACAAGTCTGCCACGTGCTTTTTGCTGTTTCCCTCGGACTTCTCTTTCTTTTTCTGATGTTTTGACATCTGTTTTGATAGACAAGGAGCAAAAAACAAGGTAATCTACCAAACATTTATTGAGTTTGGCAAACCTTGCTGGAAAAACGAACGTTTGAAATAGGCAAGTGAACCGACCTTCGAATCCATTGGTCAAGTAAATCCACAATAATTCGGTGTTAGAAAGGACTTAGCGAACAAAGCACTGAAGCGAAATAATGAAATTGTACTAGGACTTGTTGTACTAAGGACTAAACATAGTACGAAAACACCATTTCATTTGAGGCTTTGGTCCGATTCGTGAATCAAAATCGAATTCAACTTAAAAGTGACAGTTCAAAAATTTCCAAAGAACCCTGCTCGCAGAGCAAGATTACTTTTGACAGATATTGAATCATTTTTGATAGATGTTTTGTTGGTCTTGCTGGCTAGCACCAGCCATTCTTATGAGCGGGGGATTTCATAATTTCCGAACTGTCACTTTTAAGTTTAATTCGATTTTAATTCACGAATCGGACCAAAGCCTAAATCACAGAGAAACAGACGTCTCATTCAACATATGTTCCATCGTACACCTTTTTAACGGTTTATTCAACTTTTTGTAGGTGGTCAATCGGCCACCGATGGCGCTTTCATCGATTTTGCTTGTGTTTGACGTTTGCACACTACCGCCATCTGGTTGCCGCTTGGCCACTCACCGGGATTTTAGCATTGGGGGACAATGTTTTCGTGACGATGATTTTGATTCCATTTTGTTCTAAGTGAGACGCCCGGATAAAAAATATCATTGAAGAACCATAAATTTTACTGGTACAGCACCATTTATTACATAATAATTACCACTGAATGTAATGGAAATGTTACAATAAAATTGCATTAGAAAATATGGTTTTGCACGATAAAATGAACGGTAAATTGGACTTTTACAATAAAAAATAGGGGTTGTTACACAGAAAGAAAAATCATTGGTAAAATTGAAAAAAACGTTGGTAAAAATGAAAAGTTGCATTGGTTCTTTTTCGTAGAGAGTAGTGAATGCTCAAAATAAAAGTACGGTAACTTTTGCGACAACCATGATTCAAAAGTTGCATGACGCTCTGAAATTAAAAGTTTGAACTTTTAAAACAAAACTGTAGAACTGTCAAATGGAAATGATCACATCGTAAATAAAAGAGTGGAATTATTTCATTTAGAAAGGATAGTTTCAATCAAAGAAGGAACCTCCCACCCCCTTCCTTTGCCTATTTACCCTTTCTTTTCCATTTTTACTAAAATATAATGTTTTTAATGTTTTATTTCATGATTTTAAATCGCGTTTTAAATAACCTTTACAATGTATTGTGGATTTACTTGACCAATGGATTCGAAGGTCGGTTCACTTGCCTATTTCAAACGTTCGTTTTTCCAGCAAGGTTTGCCAAACTCAATAAATGTTTGGTAGATTACCTTGTTTTTTGCTCCTTGTCTATCAAAACAGATGTCAAAACATCAGAAAAAGAAAGAGAAGTCCGAGGGAAACAGCAAAAAGCACGTGGCAGACTTGTCAGTTTTGACAGATTTTACTATGAAGATGGGTGTGAAGGTGAAAACGGCGATTTCAACGACCGTTCGACGAGCGACTATTTCGAACGGTCGGGTCCAATAGGGAAATCCACGTACAATATAATAGCGCCGTAAAATACCCTCAAGGTTGCTCGTCGGTGGCGTATTGCAGGCATTGATAAATATTGCGCCGCCATAGATGTTTTCATGATCATAATTACCAGAAACCGATCTGTAAAAAAATAAATTTTGGGATAAAGTTTCCCCCAAACACACGCAACACGACACTATCGCTTTGCAAATTTTCCATGATGTTCAAAAAAATATATTATTACCTACCTTCCATTCCGTGAAGTTCTTTGGATGTTTCCTCGCACGTAAAAGCAACAATCCATTTTATGCCCGAAGGCCAGAACCAAACTTGGGAAAGGCATGAAGCAAGTTGTTTTCAGGATTGATACAAAACTTCTGGAAAATCTGTTGCTTGATTGTGCCGTTCTATTCCAGTCACTCGTTCCGGGACCGCTTTTCCGGAGATCTTCAGAGAACAGAACGATCTCAAAATAGTAAAAAATCCACGAAACAGTAAATACGAATGTTTACCGCGCGATATTGTTGTTGACAATTTTGTTTTCGATGAGCTTCGCGACGGATAGAGGATGATAGCATCAAAGACGATACACACGGAGTGGCATTATGGTAATTTTGTTTTATTTGATGGACAAAATAAAAAATAACTTCACTTGACAATCAAAAAAAATAACGCAATGGTACAATATATTTATTAAATTTTACCTTTTTTTGTTATGCAAGTATTAAATCTATTGGGTCAAAGACTAATTCAACCAATAGTTTAGGTGGCATTCAAAATAAAAAAATGTACATTTTTGTAACATATTTTATTTATTTTAACCATCTGATATTCCGTAGTGGGATTGAGTAAACAGGAGTAAATGAATTTTCTCTTTCTGTTTTCTATCAAGTTTGAGTGATTTTGACACTTCTAGCATTTTCAGGTTGAATGGTTGTACTTTTAATTTTAAATTGAGAGCAGGCGAAAAAAACTTTCGAGTTAAGAAACCTACTTTTACAAAGACCAATTTAATTTTTAATTTTAAGAAAACGGAGCACTTTTCAAATGTAAAGTGCAAAACATTCAAGGAAACAATATTTGTTTTTTGTGTGTATGTATCTTTACAATAAAAAAATCGAAAATTTTCCATACAAAATTCAGAGCAAAACAATTGACTTTACGGTTCATTTATGGGATGATTTCTATGGACGAAACAATAGAAAACAATGTATTGTAAATGTTTTCTATTCCTTTTTTATTGTTTTACCATGGAAGTACAATAGAATTTAGAATAGAAACCACTGCAGTATTACAATAGAAATACAATATATTTTATTTTTTTACTATTTCTTATGGTAGGTTTTGCATAAGATAATCCCAGTCGGACCAATAAAACGGTTATCAGGTGTCTCTTATTTTCTGCTTGCATGTTGAATCCTGATCGAAATATCACGGACCTCTTGGGACAATGTCGGCAGTTCACTCCTCATGTCTACTATATAAAATCTTCGAGCGCTATCGTCAGAATGATTTCACTATTATGCGCTATTATACTACTCTTGCAAATCCTTGGCACAGATAGCAAGCATCGGGAATGCGTTACGGTTAGCATGCTGTCGTATATTCCCACTTGCTCTTTCCTATTGTGTTGCTTTGCTTACATTGGTAAATGATGTGCGTGGTATAAAGTTCCATAGGTCAACACCTGATTCTGTTAAAGAAAAAGATAATATTTGTTACTATTGAAGTAGAGATAATGATTATATACTCAATTCAACGGTAATCCGGAATCATCGACTAGCGAAGTTATTTTTTCTCACAATTGCGAGTGCGAGGAGATGGAACAGCTGTGCCGTTCTCAAGATACACGTAAGTTCTATCAGAAGCTCAACGCATCCCGCAAAGGCTTCGTGCCGCGAGCCGAAATGTGCCGGGATAAGGATGGGAGCATCTTGACGGACGAACGTGTGGTGATCGAAAGGTGGAAGCAGCACTACGAGGAACATCTGAATGGCGCTGAGAGTACAGGCAGTGAAAGTCAAGGCAGCGAAGGAGATGACCACGTCAGTTCAGCGGACGATGGAAGCCAACCAGCTCCCACCTTGAGGGAAGTTAAGGATGCCATTCAACAGCTAAAGACCAATAAAGCAGCTGGTAAGGATGGCATCGGAGCTGAGCTAATCAAGATGGGCCCGGAAAAGCTGGCCACTTGCCTGAACAAACTGATAGTCAGAATCTGGGAAACCGAACAGCTACCGAAGGAGTGGAAGGAAGGGGTTATATGCCCCATCTACAAGAAAGGCGACAAACTGGAGTGTGAGAACTTTCGAGCGATCACCATCCTTAATGCCGCCTACAAAGTGATATCCCAGATCATCTTCCGTCGTCTGTCACTATTAGTGAACGAGTTCGTAGGAAGTTATCAAGCCGGCTTCGTTGACGGCCGCTCGACAATGGACCAGATCTTTACTTTAATCCTTCAAAAATGCCGTGAATACCAGGTCCCAACGCACCATCTGTTCGTTGATTTCAAGGCGGCATACGACAGTATAGACCGCGTAGAGCTATGGAAAATTATGGACGAGAACAGCTTCCCTGGGAAGCTTACCAGACTGATCAAAGCAACGGTGGATGGTGTGCAAAACTGTGTGAAGATTTCGGACGAACACTCCAGTTCGTTCGAATCGCACCGGGGACTAAGACAAGGTGATGGACTTTCGTGCCTGTTGTTCAACATTGCGCTAGAAGGTGTCTTGCGGAGAGCCGGGTGTAACAGCCGGGGTACGATTTTCAACAGATCCAGTCAATTTATTTGATTCGCGGATGACATGGACATTGTCGGCCGAACATTTGCAAAGGTGGCAGAACTTTACACCCGCCTGAAGCGTGAAGCAACAAAAGTTGGACTGGTGGTGAATGCGTCAAAGACAAAGTACATGCTTGTGGGCGGAACCGAGCGCGACGAGGCCCGCCTGGGAAGCAGTGTTATGATAGACGGGGATACCTTCGAGGTGGTCGAGGAATTCGTCTACCTCGGATCCTTGCTAACGGCTGACAACAACGTTAGTCGTGAAGTACGAAGGCGCATCATCTGTGGAAGTCGGGCCTACTACGGGCTCCAGAAGAAACTGCGGTCGAAAAAGATTCGCCACCGCACCAAATGTGTCATGTACAAGACGCTAATAAGACCGGTTGTCCTCTACGGACATGAAACATGGACAATGCTCGAGGAGGACTTGCAAGCACTCGGAGTATTCGAGAGACGGGTGCTTAGGACCATCTTTGGCGGTGTGCAAGATGACGGTGTGTGGCGGCAAAGAATGAACCATGAGCTCGCCCAACTCTACGGCGAACCCAATATCCAGAAGGTAGCTAAAGCTGGAAGGGTACGATGGGCAGGACATGTTACAAGAATGCCGGACAGCAACCCTGCAAAGATGGTGTTCGCTTCCGATCCGGCAGGTACGAGACAGCGTGGAGCGCAGCGAGCGAGCTGGGCAGACCAGGTGCAAAACGACTTGGCGAGCGTGGGGCGTATCCGAGGATGGAGAGATGCGGTCTCGAACCGTGTATTGTGGCGTCAAATTGTTGATTCAGTGTTATCTGTTTAGATGTTAACTAAATAAATGAAATGAAAATGAACACGGATAGAACTCCATTGTTTTTCGGACGCCTCGGAGAAGGCGTATGTACCTTAGTGAACGTAGGTTGTATCTACGTTCGGAGTGAGGATTCGCAAGGTACGGTGGTGTACACCTGATTGCATCAAAATCGAATGCTGCGCAGTTAAAGCGCCAAACAATCTCGAGGTTAAAGTTGTGTGGTGCACTATTGGCTGCGGAGATGTATGACAAGGTGAAGAAGGCCATCAGACTCTCATTACCTGCACATTTCTGGACGGACTCTACTTGTGTGTAACGGTGGATAGCAACTAAGACATCCTCCTGGAGCACGAATGTTAGAAACAGGTGCGCAAATGTTCAACGTTCAACGGAAGGTTTCTAGTGGTACCACGTTCCAGATGTTCAAAATCCTGCGGATCTTGTCTCCAGAGGAATCACACCGCAAAATATTGCCGAACAGTTTCTGGTGGCATGGTCCTGGTTGGCTGCTAGAAGGACAGGAGAAATGGACTCAGCCTCCAGCGCTTCAGGAAGTAGAAGAGGGCATAATCAAATCTTTTCTTACTATGACTTTTGAATATCGGTTGTTATTCCATTAGCTTGCTGTTGTCCCGGAAGCCCGACTCGATAACTGGCAAGGGAAGCAGGATGAGCTGCTAAGTTGCGGTCAATTCCAATAAAGATGTTCTGCTTCTGCTGAGTGCCTGTGCAGACCAAGGTGCAGACCGAGATAAGTTCCATTCTCTATAAATGGGTAAAATAATAAATGGTAGGGTACAAAACATGAAGTTGTATTTACTTACCATTATGGACGAGTTCTGGAACCTGCTGCTTATAACCACATAGCATTTAGATGCATTTTAAGGCAGGCTACAGTTTTCAGTCAGCTTAAATCGGAAACGAAACAAGACAAAAAGTTAACTAAAACGGACCCAGTTGCTTCGGTGGAAAAAATCAAGGAGCCCCCCGGAAGGTCCATGAAAGACTTTTCCCTAAGGAGGAATGATTCGAAATCTTCCGGTGCTATATGACAACATTACAAAATACTTACCTTCAATATACGGCACAGCGGCTATTTGTACACACGAAATTCTCTAGCAGAATCCCCTAACGAAACGGAAAGCAGCAAAAAGGAAACATTCTGCATGTTTGTTTTCTTTCGATTTTCACCAACAGCAAAACAAAACATTACACGCTGAGAATTACACGCTGAAATGGAACTAGTTTCCTTCGAGTAAAAATTTTATTTGAAATTTTTGATTTTTTTTTATTTTTATTGTTATAATATTTAATACGAACATTTTATGATCTGTGATATTAAATATTATATGACAAATTAAAATTAGTAATTTTCTACCCAACAATGAAAGTTGTTGTTATTTTATGGTTTTCAATTGTTGCTTCAACACAATGAATATTTCAAAAAATCATATTACTATTAACTTCAAAGATGATTTTCTAATCAAAGAAATAGAATAATTTTGAAAATTGGTCAGATTTTTGTTAATTCTTGCGAACAATAAAAATATTAAAGAATGTATTGGTGACATTTGGTTTTATTGTAGCTTTAATGTGAGTACAATATATGTGTTTTTCAACCGTCGACAATCTACAATAAATGTACAGAAGATTGTATTGTTTGCCATACAATCTATAGTATTCTAATGGCTTAAACCATACAAGGTACTGTAAATTTTTATCCGGGCGTCTGTTTCTCTGTGCCTAAATGATAATTTCATCTAATCAGAAGAAACATTCATAAATTACGCAACGTTTAGCTGGGAGGGGTTGTGAGATGTGTGACGATCCATATAATTTTTAGAGGATTCATACAAATAGTGTAAAATAGGGGGGAGGGGTGATGAAATGGCCAAATTTTACGTTACGTGATTGGTGGACTTTCTTTAAGGAAAATGCCTTTGTATACGCCACGCAAAACGTGGTATATATTTTTACCTCTGTAGTTTTTGTATATATAAAAAACAATGGTTTTCCGTATGAAAGTGCATATTTTAAGGACCCCCTCCCCCTTTAAGAGTTACGTAATCTTTAAACATTCCCTAATATATGCTCATTAAACTTCAATTAAATGTTATTAACTCTTATTTGTGTTAATATATACTCAAATCACATGATTGGATAAATGCGTACTCTTACCCCACCCGATGCGCACTTTTACCCCATCGGTGGGGTAAGAGTGCGTTTTTCACTTGTCTTGCAATAAGGGTTCTACTAAAACGAATATCAATAATTTCAATATTTTTTCCACTGGGTAACATAAAGGAAGAGTATACACACTTAAATCATTTCACAGATTTCGGTGAATTTATCTTCAATTCACCGAAATCTCAACAGCAGATTTGTTCGGTAATTATTTCACCGATTTTCTGCGGTATTTTCCTTTGTTCAACTGTCAAAACTACAAAAAAATCTGTGAAATTTTTACCGAACAGTTCTGCTGTTGAGATTTCGGTGAAATTTCACAGAAATCTGCGATTTATTTTAAGTGTGTATGAATCATCGACACTGATTTGATATGCAGAAGCTTGCTTCATAAGGGCCACATGATCGATTGGAAACTAAGTGCGTACTCTTGCCCCACTCTACTGTTAAGGAAGGGGGGGGGGGGTTCTCACACACTGTATCAACTGCACTTTTTGAAAAACTCTTCTTCAGCACACGGACGCCTGATATTAAAGAGGCCGAATTTGGGCAATGGCTCCTCATTTAAAAGAAATTCCCTCCATATTTCCCGAAATTGTGCATGTCATTTTTATCCAACATGGCATTTATCCAAGCTTGATGCCATGTTGGGTGTTTTATAGCACTCTCATATAATTACAGCGATACCAAACCCTAACGCTTTTGTGGTAGCTCTGCTGGTATTACACGAGAAACGTGAAGGCTCCGACAAAACAACATAAATACAAAACAAAAATCTACAATTTGTAACCAAACGGTTACAGACTATTGAAAGAGTGCACTGTGTGAAAGATCTCGGTGTTCTATTGGACTCCAAACTGACATACTCGGATCACATTTCATATGTTGTTGATAAAGCATCCAGGTCTCTTGGATTTGTGATCAAAGTAACAAAGACTTTCACAGACATCTACTGTTTGAAAACACTGTATTGCTCTTTCGTGCGATCTACGTTAGAATACTGCTCTGCGGTCTGGAGTCCAAACTATAATAATGGTGTCGAACGCATCGAATCCGTTCAACGTCGATTTATATACGGTACGCACTCCGCAACCTTTCCTGGAGAGGTCCGCTACGACTTCCTCGCTACGAGAGCCGTTGCCAGCTGATCAGCTTAGAACCTCTGTGTATCCGAAGGGATGTATGCAGAGTATTAACCGTCACCGATATTTTGCAAGGAAGAATAGATTGTGACACTCTTCTGCGACAAATAAGCATCAACGCACAACCCCGACAACTGCGGAGTATAACCTAATGCTAAGACTTCCTTTTCGTCCCACAAACTGTGGACTGCGTAGTGCTCTCCATGGTTTGCAGCGTGTTTTCAATAGAGTGGCGTCGGTGTTTTCAATAGAGTGGCGTCGCCGTTCTTCACATTATTTTTCACCGACCAGAACAATTGACGCACATAGACTATAGTTAATGTATTTGTGATTGTATTGTATTTTAACCTCTTGACAATGTTTTCAATGTAGTGATGGATATTGTATTTATATTTTTTAACCACCATTGGGGCTGTATCAAGCCTGTTGATGTAATAAATAAATAATAAATAATAAATCGTGATAAATCATTACCCGCATAATAAAAAACAACATGCTATATGGTCAGAATCATTATTACGATGTAAGATATAGCTTCACAGCTTACGTTGCGGTTATCGAATACTTTTCGATCGATTCAACCATAACTGCTCGACATCATCACTAAATGTCAACATATAACATGTTGTCTCAAAAATGTTCTTTATTTCCTGCATTATCATACTGTTGAGCGAAAATTTTGCACGCGAAAACAGACGATTTTTTATGGTGACATAACTTAACAACCCATTCAACATATTGTTATTTGTCAAATAACCGTACCACAAACTGTTAAAACTTTTAATGAGATTGTTCGTTTACAGTTGTCAACAGTAAAGGATACTGTTGTCGACCGCACGGGAAAATATCCATGTACAGTTTGTAATTATGCGGGTAACCATACTTGGCACAAAATCAATTATACGGTGTAAAATTACTGTACGGAAAGCCATCATGGGCAAAGAAATTGATCTCATGTGCTTATGTCGCCACCACCGTGTGTTTTACTCTGAATGCTTGATCATATTGGCAGGCAAAAATATCTACCATTCTCAATCTGTTTCTGTAATCCTTCTTCCATCGCCAATGTTACCAGATATTGGATGCAGAAACTTTTATCTTTTTCCATTTCATGCTCCGTTTGTTTGAAATATCCAGCAATCATCTCGATACATCTTGTTCCAAACAACACGGATTTTGGTCCAAAAATGAGCAAAAATGGACCAACATCTATCTTTCTTTCTTTCTTATTGACATTACATCCGCACACTGGGACAGAGCTGCCTCGAAGCTTAGAGTTCATTAAGCACTTCCACAGTTATTAACTGCGAGGTTTCTAAGCCAAGTTACCATTTTTGCATTTGTATATCATGAGACTAACACGATGATACTTTTATACCCATCAGGGAAGTCGAGACAATTTCCAATCCGAAAATTGCCTAGACCGGCACCGAGAATCGAACCCAGCCACCCTCAGCATGGTCTTGCTTTGTAGCCGTGCGTCTTACAGCAAGGCTAAGGAGGGCCCCAAACCAGATCCAAAATAATACAGTAGACGTTCGATAACTGCAAGTCATTTAACTGCAATGCTTTTTACAGCGGCACACTAGGAGTTAACTTTCTGAAATCAGTATGGTGAAAGGCATCTAAGGTGCGATTTCTCAAAATCAAGCACCTTCATCGAAAAAATATTTGGTAGGCGTAGTAACTGACACCTTCCTACATGACCGGTACCAAATAGTTTTTCATGAAAAGTTCTTAATTTAGAGAAAACTCGCGTTAGATGACTTTCGCCATACAAATTTCTGGCGGTTAACTCTATGCTGGTTATTTGCGCATATACGATAGCGCCTGGATGTTGCAGTGGCGGATAGGAAACCACCCACTGCCGATAATTCATTCGATAGTTGCAACAGTTCGGACCGCTAAACTTCAAACTGATGTCAAACTCAATGACATCTGCAATGCGCTGCACATTTAGATGCATTTTTATTGCATCTGACGTCTATTGACAACCGTTTGACTTCTACACGTAAAAAAATTTAATGTTGTTTATTACAGTCAAACCTCCATGAGTCGATGTTCTATGACTCGATATCGACTCATGGAGGCAAATTATTCCATATCAAAAAATATTTTCTGGGTTACTGTGATGGTCCCTCCAAAGAGCTTTCCAAAGATTTCCTATTCCACATCTCGATATTTCCATGAGTCGATGGTCCCTTCAATATCGACTCATGGAGGTTTGACTGTATTAATATTTCTAATATTTTTTTGCCAAAGCAGGCGCTTAATGACATGTATAAGAAAAAACTTATACATCGCATTAGTCACATACATTCGGAAACTTATACTTTTCATTAACTTATGAATGTTATAAGCTTTTTGATACGGGCTCATTCATTAGGTGGCATAATGAAGAGTATAAGTATTTTCGAATGGTTTTTTGCCATAACATATAAGGTTATTTTTTTACGTGTAGAATGCATTTCAGTTATCGAACGGCATTCGCTAACTGAAAAGTAAACATTTTACAGTTATCGAACGGCTACTACTACTACTACTTCAACCGTAATCCGAAACAGTCAGTCTGTTTACGACGAAGAAGGACTGTCAAGATGTCCAAAGCTAATCGTTCTCGGGGACTCGATTACTAACGCAACAGGCCAGTGTATCGTTGTTTATAAAAACCTGGAATACAATCTTAAAAGTATTGCGCGCGGTGTTGACGTGTTGATGAAATTGCACTTGGTCCTGGATATACCGATATCAAAGTTATCAAAACTCGTTTGGGTGTTCATTGCAACATATCTGTACGGAACAGAATCTAAGCACGGTGGTTATCTATGCGTAAACAGATTAATCGATCACCTCAATAGCCATAAGCAATGATGTTCGCGTGCTGCTTCTCGGGGTGCATGATCACATTTTCGGATGTGAACGTATTTTTTACGCATATTGCACAAGTCCACAAACCCCCAGCCGAGTATAAATACAAATGTTCATATCCAGGATGTATTCAAATTTTTTCTAAGATATATGGATTCAAACGACATTTCAAGAATCATAAGTTTTGTGCGAAAGCAAATGATATTACTAATAATAAGAGGAATAGTTATGAAGTTTCCGAGTACATACCGCCTAAGATCAAACGTCAAGAAAGTAGATTAGTGAACAATACAGATACAGAATTTGAGAAAAACATCCATAATATGAAGAAATCAGCAATCGAGTTTACGTTAAATTTTCATCAAAAACCCAACATTACCAGGCAGGATGTAAGAGAAATCCAACAAGCAGTACATAACATGAGCTCTAAATCAATAGCAAACATTGAGGCATTGCATATTCAAGTTCCAGACCCAAACGTTCAATATCAATTAGACAAATATTTGTCCTTTTCAAAGTTTCCTTTTGAATCCATTGACACCGACTATAAATTTTTCGAGCAATTGAAAAGCCAAGGTCTCTTCCAGAATCCTACCGTACTAATACTAGAGCAAAACCAAGTGAAACCATGCACCAACTTTGACGCCAGAAAACCCTGTTTAGTTCTCAACCCTATACATTTTCAAATTCAGTCATTCTTTAATGTTGATTCTGTTCTGGAAGAAACGCTCAATAATACTATGGAAATTGAATCATCGGAAGAGATTGCGCATTTTGTGAACGCTAAAATTTGGAAAGACATAAAATCTAAGTACGCGATGGACACGCAGTTCAGCTACATGATACCAGTTTGGGTATACGCAGACGAGTTTGAGATCAATGATCCCCAGAGCTCCCATAGCAAGATCGACTCGGTGTGTGGTATATACTACAGTTTCCCTACGCTGCCAGATAAATACCGTTCAAAACTTTGCAATGTATTCGTCGCAGGTATTATCAGAAAAATAGCAATGAACAAGGCGGGAGTAAACAGGCTGGTCAGTGAATTGATTGTACCGTTTAAGCAGCTTGAAAGTGAGGGTTTGATCGTTAAATTGAAAGGAGAAGACATCAAAGTTAGGTTTGTACTGAGTTTGTTCCAGGGGGATAATCTGGGCGTACATTCGTTGCTACAATTATCAAGTGGCTTCAACGCTAATTTCTACTGCCGCTTCTGCCGCAGGCATAGGATCCATCTGCAAACTGATTGTGATGAACATCATGACAAACTGAGGAATATACAGAATTACAATAAGGATATTTTTACTGGGAATCATGCATTAACAGGAATCACAGGACAATCAGCGTTTAACGAACTAGATTCGTTCCACGTTGTTAAGAATGTTAGCGTTGACGTGATGCATGACCTATTCAGTAATGGCGTGTGTAAATATGGGTTTCTGTCTGCACTCAACTACTTTATTTACAAGAAAAGTTTTCTCACCTTGCCTATTCTCAACGTACGAAAAAATATCATAAGCAGAACAACATCAGAAGAATCTTTGCGTCGTATACCAGATTTTGAAGAATTTTTTGATAAAAAGAATCGATCGAAAAAAATTACTGTACGAATGACAGCTGCAGAGATGAAATCTTTTGCCAACAATTTTACAATAATTGTCGGACCATATGTTCCTAAGGATGACCCTGTATGGAATTTTTGCAAGGTACTTATACAAATGATTGAACTGATACTTTCCAAAATGTTTACTGATGAACAATTAACTGAGCTTAGGAGATTAGTGCAACTGCACCATAGTTTGTATCTGGAACTATTTGATGATCGACTGAAACCAAAGCATCACTTTTTATTGCATTACCCTACAGTTATTGAAAATAGTGGTCCTGTCGAGAGAATGATGTGCTTCAGAAATGAGGCGAAACATCAGGATTTTAAGAAGTATGCGCATATTACAACATCGCGAAATAATGTAGCTTATTCTTTATGCATCAAGTCGTGTCTACAGTTTGCACATAATCTTTACCATAAGAATTTTTTTGAATCCATCTCCGAAGATAAATTCACTGCACAGCTATTAAAATCTAGACCCTATTTCTTGAATTTCGTTTCGAGGTGTCCCTTCAATGAAAATGAATTAGTACTTTTTTCACAATCCATCAAGTACAAAGAAACACGGTTTATCGCAGGTCAATTTGTAACACAGTCGATGAACTCAGAAATGAGATTATTAGAGATAGAAGAATTTATTAAATATCGCGATAGTTTGTATATAGTTGCAAGAGAGTGGATAATCGGAAAGTTTGATGAGCATTACCTGGCTTATGAAGTAGTCAGCAGGACAGAAGGTGTAGATTTGATTGAGTTAAGAAATGTTAATGGATATCCATTTTATGTTCAAGAAGCAAATAATTCATATTACTTCAGGATAAAGAAAAATTTTAATTATTAGATTAAGCGATATTGATTTAAATTAATGATTTCGTGTGTGTTACTTCTACGTGAAGTTAAACGATTTACAATTATATGGAAATGCTAATATCATCTTCCAAACTTGGACGTACATGTTCATGATAGAATTAGAGGCGAAAGTATAGAATTGATAGTTCCGTTAGGATACGGCAGGCATGAAGAATGTTTTTTTTATAGAAGAAGGGGGAGGGAAGAATATCAGTGTGGAAGCTGATATATCTCCACTGGCCACTGGCCCTTCATACGGGAGCTTGGCAGAAGGAAGGTCGTGTGATATGTGCCATCACAAATATTGCCCTCCGCTCGCTTTCAAAAATCGACTTCTATAAAAAAAACATTCTTCATGCCTGCCGTATCCTAACGGAACTATCAATTCTATACTTTCGCCTCTAATTCTATCATGAACATGTACGTCCAAGTTTGGAAGAAGATATTAGCATTTCCATATCATTACTATATTGATTTGTTAGATTGAGTAGTATTGACAAATAATAAACCAAAAACAACAAAAATATAAAATACTCTGTTAGGAGTGAAACATAAAAAGAAAAGATCATTTAATTGACAGATAGGTTCGTTTAGAATAAGTTGAGAAACTATTTGCTTATTGTCCTACATGAATAAATTTTAAAAATGTAAATTGATTTGAGATTGTTCTTGCCTTTCTCGTACAACAAATGTGTACCGAAAGACTATATGATTACTCCAAAAAATAAACTTTTGATAAAAGGGTCAGAGACCCATAGTATTATATACCAATCAACTCAGCTTTTCATTATTTCATAGAACATCGTTATGCTACAACACCCTTCCTCTTCTAATGTGGTATTAGGTATAAATTGGTCGTAATAGCACACCCGTTATTATCAATTGTATACGGTTGCAAGTTATAGTTACAGCTCAATATATGTAGCCTATTCACACTACAACCTTTATCACTTGGTGCCAAAGTTTACGCATACTATTTTAATTTAATAAGATATTAAGTAATAAAGATCACAATCTGAACAGGCTATAACACTAATACGATCATAATGGGACCCATTTCAGCTTTTATGGTGGAGTTAGCATAGTTCTTATATTGCCCTGAATATGCATTATGGTGCTACAGTCATGCGTACAGAAAATCATGTAAATTAGTTAAAATGTATCATTGAATGATGAAACCTGGGAACGTGAATAATGTTAAATTTCGATTGGGCTAGTGAATATGTCAATTTAGTTTAATTCATTTGATTAGCCAAAAGTCGAATAAGTTCAACTCATGTGAGTTGAACAAAGGTGCTTACAAGTACCATATCGCGTTCTAATCAAATAACTTGCTCAAATAACTTTGCAAATCGAAATTAATCATATATGACCCCTTATAAGGGGTTTTTCCCACGTAGTTCTTCATTACTGACCTATTTACATATTCGCTAAATCTATCGGACGCTGCAGTTTTAGAAAAGATTAGCGCAAAAATAGCATAATAGCATCAGCTGATGAAAATGTCTGTTTAAATTTTTCTATTTGTTGCTAGTACTATTAGATGATTCATTGTCCGATAGAATTAGCGAATATGTAGATTGGTCATGATTTATCAGAATTAAGCATTTCAATTCACTTCGAAATACATAACGGTTAAGATTGATTATCATAATCCATAATAAAGCATTTCATGAGGCAACCTAAATAATTTCATAAGGTTGAGTTATGAAAATCATACAGCTGGCTTAGCCTAAACAAAGTTGATGACTATGATGATAATCATTAACGTCGTGAGGTTTCATAAGGTAAAGTTATGAATTTTATACCTTTTCCTTGTAGCTAATTTTCATAAGGTTATTGAATGAAATTCCTTAGTTTTTTTACGGCAGTGTAGAGCAGAAAAGTGGCATAAAAATAAATTTGGAACTGAATTTTAGAACACTGGCGCAAGGCATTATTTTGTTCGTTGATCTAGAGTTTGGTTCAAAACATATTGTACGTGGATTTCCCTATTGGACCCGACCGTTCGAAATAGTCGCTCGTCGAACGGTCGTTGAAATCGCCGTTTTCACCTTCACACCCATCTTCATAGTAAAATCTGTCAAAACTGACAAGTCTGCCACGTGCTTTTTGCTGTTTCCCTCGGACTTCTCTTTCTTTTTCTGATGTTTTGACATCTGTTTTGATAGACAAGGAGCAAAAAACAAGGTAATCTACCAAACATTTATTGAGTTTGGCAAACCTTGCTGAAAAAACGAACGTTTGAAATAGGCAAGTGAACCGACCTTCGAATCCATTGGTCAAGTAAATCCACAATATTGAAATTAAGGCTTTGGTCCGATTCGTGAATCAAAATCGAATTAAACTCAAAAGTGACAGTTCAAAAATTTCCCTGCTCGCAGAGCAAGATTACTTTTGACAGGTATTGAATCATTTTTGATAGATGTTTTGTTGGATTTGCTGGGTAGCACCAGCCATTCTTATGAGCGGGGAATTTCATAATTTCCGAACTGTCACTTTTAAGTCGATTTTAATTCACGAATCGGACCAAAACCTAAGGCCGGTCGCAATGCTGTTGGGTTTTGTATGGCGTGTTTGGAAATCAAACTAGAACTGAAACTAGCAGTTTGCAACGCAGAGTTGCAGTTTTATTTTTTGAGCACTTTTTGAAACTGATTTACAACTACTCGACTGGTTTGTTGCAAATAAAACCTGATTTGAAACTTGAATGAAACTGAGTTTCAAATTTATTTAATTGTATTTGTTTGTTTGAGATGATTGACAGACTCATTGTTGTTCGTATGCGAGGTAAAAACTACCGCGAAAAATGTTAGTTTGTTTTATTTTTGTTTTATGAAAAAATAAAACCAAGTTGCATTTCGTTTACAACTCTGCGTTGCGGGCACCAAGTTGTGGTTCTATTTTGACAGTTATAAATTTTATAACATCAAGCAGTACCAAACTAAAACTGCTACTTCAGCATTGGGACCGGCCTAAATGCGTCAGTAATGATAAACATACACGGTTAGAAAAAAGTACTTAATATTAGGTACTTTTCACTCAAATCGAGGGTTCAGTGTGGGAACCCAAAATTAAGTAATTTTTTCTTGAAATTAAATAAAATTCACTTAATATTAAGTAAAATATACTTAATTTTAAATACAGTCAAACCTCCATGAGTCGATGTTCTATGACTCGATATCGACTCATGGAGGCAAATTATTCCATATCAAAAAATATTTTCTGGGTTACCGTGATGGTCCCTCCAAAGAGCTTTCCAAAGATTTCCTATTCCACATCTCGATATTTCCATGAGTCGATGGTCCCTTCAATATCGACTCATGGAGGTTTGACTGTAGAAACTAACCAAAAGTTAAGTAAATTTCACTCAACTTTTGTAAACATGAGATTACTCAACGTTGGGTTCCCACATTTTAATGCCCTTGTTGAGTGGTTTTGCTCTTCATTCTATGACAACAAAAGGAAGAGGGAGGGAGATGCAATAGAAAAAAAGTACCTAAAATTAGGTACTTTTTTCTAACCGTGTAGTTGTGTTGAAGAAAATACTATACGCAATTATTATTTATCAATTATTATTTATCGGCGTAGCACCAAGTTAGAATTCGGAAGTCGGGACTTCCGAATCGAACTTTCTTCCGAAGGTTTATTTGTCAAACTATTTGATGCGTTGTTAAGCACATCTTTAGGCGAATCCAGCGCATTACATACTTCCGAAGTTGGGTAAGTTGCCTTTATCTGAAGAAAAATCCAACTTCGGTATAAAAAGCGCTATAAATTTATTCCGGATACACAATATATGGGGAGGCCCCATAGTGGAGTGTTCGATGCACTTTAATTTTATACCAGATTGTCATTGGCACAGCTCTGGTGCAGCGTTGACGTTTCGGTTGGCAGTACCGACTGTCAAAATATCGTGCGCCCAATCTTGAAAGTGGTCTAAAATCCCCCGCCTCTTGCCGACCGGGCCCGTTTCACACCCCCTCTCGCCTATCAACCGTACGTCGAAACTTCTTTCTGCCGAACTGACAATATGGCGACCTTTCGCTTGGTTTACAAAAATCAAATTCAGCACGTGTGTAAAGGTGCCAAACTACAATCGTGAAAATGTACGTGAAAAATCGTCGCAAATCGGTGATAAAGTGCAGCAAAAGCGAGTTTTGCGGAGCGCCGGCTGTGTGATGGTGAAGTTGGCGCACAATTTGGCGTATTTACGTGAAAATAATGGTGTTAAAAATCGAATGCAGACTGGTAACAAATTTTTCCGTCCAGAGCCTTGCAAGACATCTTTTTCCTCTTCGTGTTCTGCCACTGTGCTGCGTAGGAAAGATAGCGGTCCGGTCGGTGGACTTGTCTGCCTATTGAAAGTAGGTTTAGCGGTTTTTAAAAATTCTGATGAAACGATTTCGATTCATTCAATGAAGATTTAAATTTGTCATAACGGAATCTTTCTCGGATGACTAATGCGTCCTCGGAGATAGTAAATACAGCATATACTGGCTTTCCATTTACTGTACTGGGACGGATTTCAGCCGTGACTCACTTGTTCATCAGCTGGAGCAGAGTGTGATTCCATTAGGCGGGCTTCGAGTGTTGTTAGAAGAAGATTAATCGAATGTGACTACCGTGGGAAATCCGGAAAACAACCGGTGGTGTGTTGTGTACATAATGTGATCTGCCTCTTTTGAATATTTTTAGGAAAGGCGTTAGTGCCGGTGCTATGAAATTATTTTGTGCAACAACTCGTAGAACTACGATCAGCATCACCAATTTGTCCATGCTTTCATTATCACAATCCTTTAATTCTAAAATCGAATGATTCGTTTTTTATGACATCTGTTACGAAAAGTGGTTCCCAATCTGTCGTAGGACATACTCTATAAAGTGCCGGTAAATAAGTCATTTTTGAGTATGTTCACTTAGGACATCTTTGAAACGTCTGACGTCTTTGTGATCAACAATACAATGATTGGTAAAGCATGATTCAGCATTTATTATTTGTAAAACACTTGCACCACAGTGTCCGGAATCGCATACGAAACATGACAATTTATTCTTAAAAAGATTATGGTCCTTTGAGGCAGTTCGTTTTCTTTTATGGAGACGTTATTATAATTACAGAAAATCTTGTTCTGTTCTGTTTCGTTGGATTTTGCTTGCTTAAATACGCATTCTCAACATTAGTTAAAAGCGTATTTGACATTGAATGTAATTGCAATGGTTTTAGCAATTGTGTTTATCGGGTGCATTTTTTTATAGGTTCAACCCTTTTGAAGTTTTTATTGAACAATTTATATTTTATTACCCATTGCATAAGTCTTTCTGCCAACGTAATCTTGTTGCTTTTAGTTTGAAACAGAAAGCTAAAATCCATCAACTCGTTAGAAGGTTGAGAACCGCTGTTCTACAAGACAAATGTAAGCGAAAAGAAATTACAGTTGAAGAGGTACCTAAACAGCGAGAAGCAAAAGAGAAGAACACAATACTGTGGAATACTACTGACGGGGGTAAACCTTTTCGAGCAAAATCAGAATGCCGTGTGGTTACATATGTAGGTATGTAAAAGTCCAGTCCGTACGAGCATTGATTCTCAATGCTCTTTGCCTGGATGGCGGATAGACACATCTATTATTTGCTGGGAGCATTTTCTTACCTCTCGGCAGGTACGTGCCAAATTCGTGAGTTGGTAATGAGAGAAAAACTGCTGCCGTCCTGTATTAAAGAGATATTGGTGTACGCTGCTTCGTCCTAGCGGTATCATTTGCTTATATTTGCAAACTTATATTCGGATTGTGCAGTGGAGAGTGGTGTCAGGAGTAGTATCGAATCAAAAATAGTTCAATAAGTTCAATAAGTTTTCAAATATTGCGGAATCAGGAATTTAAGAAAAAAGGTATTTATTTGTTGTTTATTTCAGTTATTTTAGTCAAATCGACCAATGGTGAATTTTCAAGTAGCTCGAATGTGAATGTGAATTTTTCAAAAGTAGGGTAAATGTCCGATGGGGTATTGTAAATAAGCGGACATCACACCATATTATAGATGGAAGTATTATTTATAAATACGGAATAGCCATAAATGGTTGATTATTCGCCGATTAATTGCAGCTTTCTGAAATGCAAATTTTCTTTGTGGACTTTGGATAATAAATTGTACACATTTTGGATATAGCCAATTTAATCCGCAAAATGTCAAATTTTCAAGTTTCGCTGATTAATTCAGCCGAAGCAAAGTCTTACCTTTTTATTGGCATACATAAACAAGAAGATTCTTTCGTTTAAATTTCACAATTTCGAGAGGCGAACTTTTTGTGTACGTTCTGAGACTTTCAATGCTGTATGCTCTAAAGCGTAACCCATTGTAACGCTTGGCTTCTTCAACAAACTTATTTTATTGAAATTTCATCTAAATATCGTTATTTACGTATACAAGAAACCAGTCATACAAAATGGAGAATATTCTTATATTCTTGAAGAGGATGAAGCCAAAGCAGCCATGGCAGCCAAAGTACCGGTACGGTTTCAAACTAATGTAATTGACAAAACAAAACATTCCCTACAACATGACTCACAATTAGCGGTCTTATTTAGTATATTGAAGCTTTTATCAGGAAAACATGTTTAATGCAACAATTAGCATTCTAGTATTTATGCTTCTACTGCTTGGACCGGGATCAGTACAAAAGGCCGAATCACAAAAGGCCGAAAATGTTCTAGCATACCACAAAAGGCCGAAAACCCAGAAGGCCGAACCACGAAAGGCCGAATGATACAAAAGGCCGAATGATACAAAAGGCCGAATCTCAAAAGGCCGAATAACACAAAAGGCCGAATCATTACAAAAGTTTCAATCTTTCAATTAAGAGAACTTGGAATATTCACAAATTTACGTTTACTTTTATTATGCTGCTTTATACTATGCTGCCGAGCTGAATGATCAGCAAACATTTCAGCAAAAACAAATTACTGAAAATGTCAGTAAGCTGAACTGTCATTACTTTTGACAACTATCTACTGAATATTCAGCAAATTCCAAAAGTTTACTGAATATTCAGTTGGTTTGACCAATGCAGGATTTGACAGCATTATGCTGATCACATCCAGCAAATTGGATCAAACTGCTGATACTACAGTATTTTAACCACGAATGAATTGTTTAAAAAATAAAATTTGTTTTTTTTTCTTTTTCATGATTTTTATTTGTCTGGTAATAAAAAGGAAATAAACGATAAGAATTAATAATCATCTTATGGTGTCTAACATTGAATAACTTTTTTCTGGCATGGTCCAAATGGCATGACGCGATGTCCTCTTCAATTTGTTTTAATTGCCTGTAAATATTTAAAATTGAATTCTAATTTGATTGATGATAATATGTGATAATATGGTTCTCTTATTAAAATATATGCAATGTGCTTCACTAGTTTAAAAATATGCTATACTTACAGGATTAATGTTGGAAAATATGGAATACGAGGTAACAACAAATATTAAACCTTTGAAAGCTAAACTCAAAATGGGTGCTTTTTTAAGAATGACAGTTGATGGGATATGCTGAGAAATCAGTAAATTGGAAAAATTTGCTGATTTTTAGTAAATACAAATTAAATTACTGACATTCAGTAAACTTCAAAATTGCTGGTTGCTTTTCAGCAATGAACTTTGCTGAAAAACTTTTTAAGAAATTGGTGTGTACGGACTTCCCGAATAGAAAATACAATAGCATTAAAATATCATAAAATTCACTTGTCATAAGACGAGTTTGTACAATCCCATTGAATTCCACCACTTAATTGTATCTTGACAGATACGTATTTCGACCTCAACAGTAAGGCCGTCTTCAGTGTCTAGTACTTGACTCGACTGACTCATAAAATTGCAATACACTTTATTGATGAACTTTTAATTCTATTGTTCTTCTATTGTATCGATTAAATTGCCTTAGGGTCTGTTCAAATATTACGTTACGCAATAGGGGGTGGGGGGTTGTTTGATTTTTGTTACGCTTTGTTACGCAAAATATAGGGGGTGGGGGTCCTTCGAAATGTTGTTACGCGTAACAACTTATTTGCATAGAGAAAAAATATTTTAAAAATTAAAAAATTTTCGTTATGTTTGAAAAAGCATGAAATATGCAATATATAATGATGTATGGCACCGTCCTTCAAATTCTACTAAAATAAAGACCTTTTTTAAAAAAATAGCATTTGTTACGCGTTACGCATAGGGGTGGGGGTGGTTCTGAAAATTGTTACGGATTGTTACGAGGGGGTGGGGGGTTCTTAAAAACAACGTTTTTTGCGTTACGTAATATTTGAACAGGCCCTTATTGGTGTTTCAATAAACGTACAATAAAATCTATTGACAAGAATGTTGACAATAGAATTACAATAAACTCTATTGTAATGGCAAAAATTAATCCGAGAAAAAAAAACAATTTTCTTATTGTTATGATAACTAACAACCCCTATTATCTATTTTAAAACTGACATTTACAATAGGATTTATGGTTATTTTATTTTATTGCGAGCAACAATAGAGTTTATTGTAATTGAGGGGGTTATAAGCAGAGGGGTGTAAGTGACATTTTCGTCAAAATTGAGTTCACTACAGCAAAAAATGCTTTGGTTCTAGAGCTTTGCGGCAATATGTTGATATAGAAAACTTTTTGAACATCATACAATTTATATGAAGCGAAAAAATATTGAAAAACTTTGCTCCCATTTTTCTCAAAACTAACTTTTACTAACTTTACTTTAACCCCCCTTAAACCCCTTTGTGTTTGACCCCCTCAATTACAATTAAATTTATTGTATTGTTACATAATTTTTATTGTAATTCTATTGGACTTCTTTATTCGGGTTAGTATACGAGAAAGGCAAAAACTTGAGAAAAAGTCGAAACATGGAAATTTGACATGGCATGATATAGGAAAATTAAATTGAATATTGAAGTGCCTCTAAATCGTGATGAATCGTGATTTTTCAGTCAAATAATTTTTGGTCTGTGGGGTTGGAAATTTAACAATCTATCGAATTAGCGACTTTTTCAAAATTTAATATAAAAATCAATACTTATTTTACGTGTTTTTAAAATTCTGATCCCTCAATCAAGACTTTTTTGAAAAAAGTATTTGATTTTTGTTTTATAACAAAAATATACTTAATTTGCTACACCACACCGTGTTTAAACTTTTTTTGAAGGATACATCCGCCTAAGAAAAGGCGAAGGATTGGCGAGCTCTTTTAAAGTACGCATTTGTCCTCCCTAAAGCAATTAAATAAATAATTACTTCTAACGCAGGACGCGTTCGTTCATGCTCAATAAAAAAAACGTAGGGGTGATCGGGGCAATATGGGCCACCTAAGGAAATCGTTCCGAAAAGCGCTGAAAAGCTCAAAAAAACATCGTTCAAATGTAGTTGACTTATACTAGAGAATGTTACCTTTCATATTACGTCGATGAATGACGAAAAATGCGTTTGGAAATTGTTGGAATGCGCTTTTGAAAATGTATTGATTTCAATGTGTGTTCCCGACTATACGGGGCAATATGAGCCACCATTTGGGGCAGTATGGGCCACCCTTCCAAAACCTTTATTTGGGCGAAAAAAGTATCGTAATATGGAAGAATATGATATTCCTACAACAGTTGTGAGTATTCCATACCAAATAAAATGAAAAAATTGCACAACAGCGGACTGACTGATTTGCCACTCTTCACCGTTTGAACAGCCACATTTCAATTGGTCAATGGTAATTTTTTCTGTTTCTATCGCAGTAATGCGCTGTTGTAATTTTTCCGTAATGAATCTTACATATATGATAATATTCTTGTATTTGACTACTGAAATTTGAACTTGTTCGCATTTTAAGGCCAGATATCTTGTTATATGCAGGTATGCCCATATTGCCCCATAGAGACTGGTTTTGGGAAAAAAAAAGTTTTATGATAAATTCAGATTTGTATCAATATAAACATGTGTGCACAATATCCAATTTTAATATATCTTTTGATTGTGGTGTATTTTTGACCTGTATTTTAATCAGTTTTGTGTCAAAACCTTATTTATAAACTTGAAATCTTATAATAATTTTGCTTATGCAGTGAAAATTTACATTTTCAAGTATATTTTCATGTTTGAATTGAATTTTAATGCGGTTTTCACGTTGATGCACATGTGAAGCATCCTCTTAAAGATCATATAACTTTTACATGATAAAACTTATCAATAAGCTCAAAATGAGGGTGTCTCATATTGCCCCGTATGTTCATATTGCCCCTACTGCCCCTACCCAAATAGCCAATTTTGAACCGCGCTTACTCAAAATAAGCTGGAAGAGTTGATGATTATTGGGCAACAAAGAAGTATCGACTTCAGTGGATTTTACGAGAGATATACTGCCGTTCTACGCATAATTGTCCCATGTTACCTTTAATGAAAAAATTCAAACTCGAGTCAATTTGTCCCACCAATTTAAGAATCGATTCGATCTTCAAATTTAACAAATATTTTTGGGATGTTATGAGCGTAGGCAACACTTTTCCAGGACATAAAAGCGAATCTCTACTTATTTAAACGGTTTTCAGCCTTTATTATCATCAGACAACAACTTCATTTTTTCAGTGGGACAAATTGACTCGAGTTTGAGATTTTTCATCAAGGGTAACATGGGACAATTATGCGTAGAAGGGCAGTATAGTCTTGAAATGATGGATTCTATAATCCTAAAAAACGACGATGGATTCTATAATCGAAAAAAAAAACACGAGTAATAAACTGCCGTTCTACGCATAATTGTCCCATGTACATAAGGAATTCCAGCAAACATGGGACAAATATGCGTATAACGGCAGTAAAATACCGCGTAAAAAGCAATCGTAATCTGAGCATAAGTGAATCGCCCATAAGTAAATTTAAAAGAATTACGTCTTTTGGTAAGATAGGGAGCCATTTTCAGAAAAATATATATAGCTCTTTTAGTGGAATGTATTCAACCGTCTAAGACGAATTATTTACTGTCCATTTAATTCCACCAGTTAATTTTCGTTATCTTTGCAGATACGTATTTCGACCACAACTGTGTAACCATCTTCAGTGTCTTGTACTTCGTACTTGTACTTGTACTTCTTGTAAGTCGAGTCAAGTACAAGACACTGAAGACGACCACACAGTTGTGGTCGAAATACGTATCTGCAAAGATAACGAAAATTAACTGGTGGAATTAAATGGACAGTACTTAATTCGTCTTAGGGCCAATTTCTTCACCTCCGCTTAACTCTTAAGCGGTGCTTACTCATACGTTTAAACCTGGTTTAAGCACTAAGCGGAGGTGAAGAAATTGGCCCTTAGACGGTTGAAGATAGGGAGGTCATTTCAAAGTTTCAAATTTGGGACCGTCACGAAAAGAGGTCAGAAAGTACCAGCCAATAACTCAGCTGTTTTTCAACGGATTCCGGAGATTTTGGTATGCATCGATTAGTAAATTTTCTAAAAATCTATACAACTATTGTAAACAATTGATTCAATGCGTTTATCTATTGAAAAAATTAATTTCGTCAATGAATGTTTAAATTGCACTTTAACAGTGAATTGCCTACATTTCTGCATAAATATGCATAAAATGTTGATGATCCAATTTCGTATCCGCTATCGCACTATACGTAATTCTACGTTCAATTTGCGTTCGTATCTTTGATACAACCCTCTACTTTTTTACCGAGAAAACCCATTTCAAGTTCAATAGATTATCTGAGCATAGTATTGCAGCATATTACGAACCTGCCAATTGAAACGTATAATGTTTTATCAATGCTTGAATTTGATATGGCAGATCCCTTTGTATTGAGAAGGTAAACAAATCCAGCTTGACAACTTTGTACACCGACTGGGCCGGTAACCTGCCCCTGTTTGGCCATGTTGAGATTTCATTGACTGGTTGGAATAACACACCCGACACACGCGAAAAACAGTGGAACAGTACCGACTACCACACAGAAGAGCTGTGTGGTGGATTGCGTGCGAGAGAAAGCGTTTCTCTTTCTTCCTCTCTGCTAACGACAATAATGTTCTGTTAGACCGATCCGATAATCACATAAACATGTGACCCTTCCCGTTAAAATTTTTATTACGTTTTATTGCCTCAGTCAATTATTTAACTTATTTAAGGTCAACCTTCCTAAACAGCACTTTTTTGCCTTTCTCGTACAACAAAGTTATACCGAAAGGCTATACTGCCGTTATATGCATAATTGTCCCATGTATATAGGGAATCTCAGCAAACATGGGACAAATATGCGTATGGTATGACGGCAGTATATGATTGCTCCAAAAAAAGAACTTTTGATAGAAAGCCCGGAGACCCATAGTGTTATACACCGATCGACTCAGCTCGACGAACTGAGGTGATGTCTGTATGTGTGTGTGTGTGTGTGTATGTGTACAAATTTTGTAGACACACTTTTTAGAACTTAGCATTATCGGATTTACTCGCAACAAGTTGCATTCGACGCGTTGTTCCCATTGTTTGCTATTGAAAATTAGCCCGATTGGACATTGCATTTCGGAATTATTGAAAAATCATTGTTTTCATCCCAAAGGTCCCTTAAAAAAAAGTTCAAAATCGATTTTTTTTTCAAAAATGGTGGCAATGCATTTTAATCAATGGAAAAAAAAAGATCAAATTGATGTGATCTATTCTCCTAAAGAGTTTTTTCGACCTTTCAAATGTGTGTTTTTTTTTTCAATATATTTGGTAATGAACGAGAAAGGCATAACCACTGCTAGGTGAAATAATCTGGGGTTCTGTATTAAATTTTAAAAATATTATAGTTAGAGGCATAACAAAATTTGGGATCATCGGGAAAGTTAATCAATGAAAGAATATATTGAGCGAATAGAAATGTTTGACAAGAAAGGTCAATTCGTCGAGCTTAGTCTGACAAGCATCCGATGTGCTTTAAAAGCCAGATCCAGTCCGTACAGCCGGTTAATCTTCGATTTGGTTATGATGGTTATCGATCGATATAGAAAGACCATCAATTAAAGTCTTCTAACAATGCACAAAGACCTGATATTGCACAGCTCTGGTCCTGATGGAAACTTCTCCGAATGAGTGCGCATCAAGTTCAAATAACTTGTGGCATCGGACATTGAAACACCTGAGCCAAAAAGGTATGGAGATGTTGATGTGTAACGACCTGGTGAAGGGCGTTGTTGCGACGGCTTTTTCTTGGCTTGATAGAAACGGTTTTGACAGCAGTGTCCATTTCACACAGCTTCAAAGCTGTAATTTATTATCTAATTAATATTAAATTCATTATATGTATAAAGTAACTTACAAACTAGTTTCTCCAAATTTACAAGCAACAGGCTCCATCGCCACTCTAAACCATTCTAATCGAACCCTATTGCCTCTGTATTGAAATATAATATGCATTTAATTGCCAGTGTTACCAGTTTCACAACATTTTTGGAACTAAACTTAACACTCCCACCCGTGAAACTAGTAACAAACTGGTACATTACGCATTTCTAAACTGCACCTTCTCAAAAAATGTTCCCCAACTAGTCCCACCTGGATCGAATATGGTTTTCACAGAACAATCCACAATTTCTCTAACATTTTTCTTCTTTACATCAAACAAATCGCTTAGCTTCTGATTGCACACCAAATCGGTCTTAGCCCCTGTGTGAATGGATTTCTTTCTGTCCTTATTCTGTGCGTCAGTGCACAAACTGATGAATTCATCCGAGCGTGTGCGATGATCAGGACGGTGCACGATTGTCGTCGCTGCATTAGTACTGCTTTGCAGCACTTGACCTACCGGTTCAAATTCAATTTTTTCACCCGATACGCACATAAACAAAACGGATTGTGTTTGGTGGGTAGCAGTTTCCAATACATCCGTAACGGTATGTGCGGCGCACAAAGGCTCGGACGGTAACTTGATTGATGAGTTACTTTTGGTATTACTATGAGAAACTGCGGCACCCAAACACAATGCACCATCGAATTCTTCGTGTGATTTCGTTTTGCCACTGTTAGACATTTGTTCATTCTTCACCGATTTTCCAGAGATGTTTTTCCTGCTATATTTAAGTATGATTACTTCTCTTCTGGCACTAAATTCTGAATCGATTTCCGCTGCAGCCGCCTCGAAATCTTCATCCACTTTCTTCAACTTGCGTTCGTAATCCAGCTGGATTCTCTTTTGGTGTTCGTGCTGTTGAGCCCGCCATACTTTGTTCTGCTCCTCTAGCAGCTCGAGCTTTCTTCTTAGTTCGTCCATGGCGACTCCTCTCGACTTTAGAGATAGTTTCTTTGAAGAATGTTGCGACGGCTTTTTCTTGGCTTGATAGAAACGGTTTTGACAGCAGTGTCCATTTCACACAGCTTCAAAGCTGTAATTTATTATCTAATTAATATTAAATTCATTATATGTATAAAGTAACTTACAAACTAGTTTCTCCAAATTTACAAGCAACAGGCTCCATCGCCACTCTAAACCATTCTAATCGAACCCTATTGCCTCTGTATTGAAATATAATATGCATTTAATTGCCAGTGTTACCAGTTTCACAACATTTTTGGAACTAAACTTAACAGGCGTCGAATGCGATTCGGCAAAGTCGGGTTTCTATGACGTTTGTTCAAGCAAAGTAGTGTCGTGATCCACACGACCTTTAGAGCGGATTTAAATAGAAGTCTCTGGGCCGGTACATCATCCGGCCTATGATGGTTCAAGATACTTAATGTAGTTTATTGATGAGTGATGACCCAAAATATACACTGTCCATTGATGGGAAAATGCGAAATGGCATACAACCGTGACATATGCACCCAAAAGAAATGAGTTTGCTGTTCGAACCTTCGTGGAGAAGATACGAGTGATGCTGTTTGGTAATCCTGCAATAATGGAAGGGAGGTAACGGGCGATAATGAATTCTGCATAAAATAACATTTTGATACTGAATCAAATAGCCCGACACCAGACGCATCAGCGCAAGCTCCCTCTTGAGTTACATAAAGAGCCACTTCGTTGATTCATTGTTCACAGACCCAATCGAATATTATTTTGAAAATCTTCAAAGAGACGCTCGGTAATGTTGGCTGAAGGTAATCCTGGATGAGATTTAATCCATGGATATTAACGGCATTTGGAAAATCGTTCAGTCCCGCAGGAATTTGATGATGTTCAAATGGGGGTTTCGTATAAGAGCAGCTATAAACGATCAGCTACTAAATTACAAGCTGCGTCTTGTGGCAAAAGGCTACATACAGCGCCCTGGAATTTATTTTGAAGAAACTTATGCTCCTGTTGCCATACTTCCGACGATAATAACAGTTCTTGCCAACGAAAGTTCTATTTTCATCAAATGATCAAGAGCGCTCTCCTGACCTAGTTTACACACTTTTGAAATCGTTTTATGGACTTAACCAGCCGCCATTGCTGGAATGAGCAGTTCAATAACAATTATTCATCAAGAAGATCAAATGATAACTTCTTATGTACTAGCTGCGACGAAGGAGGTAAACTTTATATCATCCTCTATGTTTTGGTGATAGCAGGAAGAAGGCTTGAATCCATTATGAAGTCAACATGACAGAATAAAACACTTCTACGTTGATTTTGACTCGGCATATGGCACTGAAGATCAGCTGTATGATCATGGTTCTGCAACAAACAACGGTGGCCATATCGTAAAGTGAGGCAGAGTACATAACTTTGAACAGTGCAACAACTGAAACATTTTGGTTATCTTGACACCTTGATTCTGGATAGCTTGAAGGTATGCAATTTGGCTATAGGTAATATGCCTGTGAAATTAAATCAAATGGCTGTTTTAACATAAACCAAGTAAGCATATCGATTTCAAGCACCGTTTTATCCGGGATAATATTAAAACTGATCGGATCAAGATGCTCCGATGCAGACACAACATCAAGTAGCCAACAACTTTACGAAGGCGTTCGATTTCACCCGCTTCAAGGTTTTGCGAAGATACTTGCACTATTCGAGAAAGAATACTTTAAATGGGCTATTTAGAAGAGGGTGTAAGCATGCTAGCAAAGTAGGCAATCGCCCTAATGCCCAAACTGGTTAATACCGGACACTAACTTTTTTCTAACAATAATTCCTATATTATTTACCAAGCACCACAGCAAACTTGTCCTATATTAACGAATTACCGACTTTGAGCGTTCTGACATGCACAAAAGGAGGAAACTTTTTGGAACTAGTATTTTATCTTCATCATAAAAATATTACACTACACCCTATGAATGGTAAGGTAAATGTATCAGTTTTGCCCCTTCATGATAAAACGCTTTTTTCTCTCATTCTATGTTGGGGACCACAAGTTAAAATGCATTATCAGAACCAGTGCACCAGCAATAGGAGCTTTGGAAATAAATTTATCATAAGGTATTAATAGCCCCCCAAATCAGATCATTGTCTTAAGGGCTTCAAAAAAAACAATTTTCACGGTTTGCTATCTATCGAGAGGATTCAAATCCTGTTTATTTCTAATCACATGTCAAATGGTTGCAGTGTTAGTGCCCAAACACAATGTAAACGGTAACGGCAAATTTCTAACACATGGAACATGAGTGCATGCAAATATGATAGCGCCAAATGCGATTTCTGCAAACCCTGGTTTTGGGCGTATTTCGTAGATCGTTTCTTGAACATATTTTTATTTTGCAATAGTTTCACATGAAACGAACATTATTTTACGGGTGGAATACCTTGAGTGGTATTATGGAAGAAAGCTGTCTGTAATAAAGTCAGCTTCATTCCGGGAGTTAGAAGGTGTTAGCTCTACTGCAGCTCCAGTAACCCATTTCAGGCTACCTGGTAACTCACGTCCAGTCCGAGGTCACTTTCACTTGCAATAAGCCCGCATGTTGATGCTACCACTATCAATTGGATAATGGATTCATAAACAAACTTCTGGATTTTTAAATCCAGTGCGCGTTTGATCATACATAAAATCATATAAAAAACATATTGAAACAATCTCACCAAATTGATCAAATTCCGGATGAATGATCTGATAAGCGAACAAATCACTTCCTTCTTCCAGATCTATTCTGAGCAATTCGTTATTGAGCCATGTATTTCTAATATTATCACACAGCCACACATATTTCACCAAAAACATCCCCGTATACAAACTACACAAACGATTTCGTGCACTCAATTAGGAAATACACTTCATTAGAGGTCACCAAACACGTTAAAGACAAACTTCAGATCGTTTAAGGTTTTTTCTTCTAGTACATATGCAAAATATTAAAATCAGCCTAATCTATTTGGGAACGAACAAAAACGTGACAGGAAATTCAAAAGCAACCGCGCATGACTTACTGCGATATCCGAGGGTGGAATACCTTGAATATAATGCAAAAAGCTCCCAATCGATAACATATTTTTCTGAATGTAAACGAATTGCCCTTATTACTGTTGTTTTAAAGTAACTTTTAATCTAATAAAAGATAGGTATATAATATAATATGAATCACTTACTGCATTATGTTCGCAAATCAGCCATTTCAATAAATTTTAAGCAGTACGTGACGCACAGCACTTTAGAAGTTTGATGATCCTCCCCATTCATAGAAAGTCGCACCAGTCTAACGTGCATCGCCCCATGCCCATACACACAGACCAGTATCACACCATCACGCAGTACGAGACCGGACTGAGGCTCTTTAAACTCGCTTTTACGCTGCCGTTGCTACTCACCGACTGTGTGTATATGATTAATCGCCATTTCGCATCGCACCACGTAGAATACAATAAAACGGGCGTTCCAATTGATTCGATGCAAAGTGGTGCAACTACCATTCCAAAGAGACCGCAATCTAATCGTAGCACAAATCTTGTTTCTTCCCGCAACACCTCTGCGCCACAATATCCGGCGTACCGCACAGATGGGTGATAACAGACAGGAGCAGACCTACGATGGCCCCGCTGGAATGCAACCGGACGGAGTCATCGAGTCCAACTGGAACGAAACCGTCGACAACTTCGACGATATGGGTCTGAAGGAGCAGCTCCTCCGCGGCATCTACGCCTACGGTTTCGAGAAGCCGTCTGCTATCCAGCAGCGCGCTATTATGCCGTGCATCAAGGGTCACGACGTTATTGCCCAGGCCCAGTCTGGTAAGTGAATTTTGTCTTCCAATAGGTAGATGACTCATAATTAGAGAAGTGAGCATTTCAAGTTCAATCGATTAAGAAAGCATTCTGCACATCAATCTTAGTGCAACTACAATACCCCCATCCTAATAGCGACTTTTTGGTTCCACACAGTTGTCGCAAGGTGACAGGAAGAGCCTACATACTTGCTGGTTGATATGATTATCGATTTTTCCTCACTCACTGCGGTGTGCTATGAACAGGAACAAACAACGATTGCCGACTGTGCGTTTCGTGTTTCAGCCATGTCGTGAGTTCAATCACAGATGAATATTACATTCGCATCGCAGTTGGTAGTCCTAAAAAGGAGTTAAGAGACATCCATGTTCGACTCAAAGGCGTCGTTGGTTGCTGTTGATAGAGACGACCTTGGAGTGTTAGCACTGTCTTTTGTTGCTTGTAACATCCCTGTGAGATTTCGTGCTTTCTTCTACGCTGGAACGTAGGCCACAGAAATTACAAATGATATTTTCAATATATCAAATTCAAACTTGACAAAAATAAATATTAATTATGATCTGGTTAATTATAATAATGACTAATTATAATCTGATGTATGATACGGAAAAGTTCTGAAGTACATATTTGCAAGTTCATCTCATTTTTTTTCGTATCATACATTAATCAAATATAATTTATATTTTGTCTATAAGCATTTTAAAATTCCGGGGAAATGCGTGCTTTAACCCTTTATAAAGCAGTAGCAATTATATTGCCACTAAAAATTATATTTTTTTCTGTTTATTAACAAGAGCTCTACTTATTATTTCCCATGTAGTGCTAGCCAGATGAATTTGAGCCATAAAAAAGGGAATTCGAATAAACTGAGTAATGATGTGAAGCAAGCCTATAACGTGTCATGTATTGATGATGCATGCCAGCGGAGAAAAATGTTGAAAAAAGATTTAGTTTTAAGCCAGTTTTAGAAAAAGTTTTTCCAACTTTCTGCAAAGGATTTCTCGAATCCTCATAATTGTTACATACTTCGTTATGAAAAATGATGCTTGCACTGAAGTACATTTTAACGATTTTCGATTGAATGGGCCACCCTTCGGGTACTTCCAGAGCGTGGTTCCTGTGTAGAAGAGACTATTTTTTGTTCAATCGTGGTCGTGGAACCCACCTTGCAACACGTCAAACTTGTAGGGAAGCGGCCAATGTTCCTTCAATCCTGAAACTCATTTTGCGACGTGTGAAACTTCATGATTTTATAAAATTAAGTACACTGAAGCACATTTTGATAATTGATAGTTCGACACAGTTGTTTCATAAGGGCCAATGTCGCAATGAGCTCGAATGGAGAAAAATGGGTTGGAATGTTCCATGACATGTTTTCAATTATATTTCAAAGAGTAGATGTTATTTTAAATGTTATTAGTTTGCATGAAATTCATCCATATCTAATCATTGAATCCACATATAAATAAAAGTTACTTCGGATTTTTTTCGATTTGAAAATATGATTGAAGAATTAGTCGTCCTTTTTTCTAACAGTGTACACTTGCGCCCTTCAGAAATGCGCCATAATGTTTTTGACAACATCCTTTTCGCCCAAATTCCACGCCCGGCTGTCAATCTGTTCGTCAGTATCGCCTGTTTGCATCGCCCCGTTGTGTTTTCATAGTACCGTTTAGCCCTTTTGCTCACATGTGTTTTTGATGCAAGAACGAAGTGTCATAATGCAAAAATGAAACACAGTTTAGCCCTTTTGCTGCCATGGAGAAAACGGGGCGCAATCGCACCGAGAAAAAAATTCCAACCGAAATGTAATATCGCCCTTCTGTATTTCTCTGTTTTTACAGCAAAAAAACAACATTTTGTACCATTTTGAATATGCTACATATAGTACATTTCCAGGAGGTTCGATCTATGACATAAACTCGATTTGTTTACATTTGCGACTTCGGCCCTTATGAAACAACTATGTCGAGTTCATGGCCATCTCCCGGGTGTTTTCGAAACCTGGGGTGGCATTGCGCACCTCGACTCGAAACGAGCAAACCATGCAAACTGTCATACCAAAGAGCTGTCGAAAAAAGATGCGCAATGAGGCCCCTGGCTTCCCTGGAACCTGGCCACTTTTCGTTCAATCTTGGAACCCATCTTGCGACATGTCATACTCCATGATGTTACAAAATAAGTACACTGAAGCACAATTCGATGGTTTTCGATCCAATGGACCACCTCCCGGGTATTCCAGGCACCTGACTCCTCTGGGAGGTGGCCACTTTTCGTTCAATCTTGAAGCCCATGTTGCGACATGTCAAACTCCATGATTTCACAAAATAAGTATAAATTTTCGATCCAATCTTGGATGTTTCCGGAACCTGGCTCCTCGGTACAACCTAGAGCGACTGATACAATCTGATTACGCCAATGCGCAACATCTCAAGGCAATGTCTTCGAAAGATGATGAGCTCGATGGGGCCTCGCTTCGAACCTGCTGGAGTACAGTTAGAGCAGCCATTATTGACGTATCGGGGAGCAACGTGTCGTGTATATGGGAAGAAGTCTATGGAATGATTGCTTCGAACTCTGACAGATTCTGAGAAGTGATCTCAAGAGTGCTGACAGGTTTTTGTAGGAGAATGACGCAGCACGAACAATTGCGCTATCGCAAGGGACCCGACAGAACGTAGAACGCAATAGACCGAGACGGAGACAGCAGATACTGAGTGCTGAGATTACGGTCTGAGGTCTTCCGAAATCCTATAACCGGCAAGTACAATCAGTTTCCAGTATCTCCACGCCAGTTTAACTCCATGTTACCGGATGTTTCCAGTGATAGGCGTGCGGTTCCAGAATCTTCGAATGCCTTGATATACTACCAGAACGTCGGCGGAATCAATAGTTCTCTTGCCGATTATCATTTGGCCCTTAGCGATGGCTGCTACGACTTCTATGCCTTCACCGAAACCTGGCTCAACAGTAATACCACCGTAAATCAACTCTTCGACGAATCATACTGCGTTTATCGGCAAGATTGGTCATCTTCTAACAGTAACAAATTCACTGGAGGGGGTGTTCTGTTAGCTGTTCGCTCCTGCTTCATATCTCGCTTAGTGAGTCCTCTTGAAAACTCCTCGTTTGAGCAATTGTGGGTCGCTGTAACTACTGCTGATGCCACTCTCTTCGTCTGCGTTCTTTACATCCTTCCCGATCGAATCAATGATGCGGAGTTATCGACAGTCACCTCGCTGCGCTCAACTGGGTGGTCTCGCAATTAGGACCATGGGACAAAATGATTATCCTCGGTGACTTCAACTTGAGCACAATCAATTGGTAGCGCCATAAATCGGGATTTATCTTCCCGATTGCATCGATATCCCTGATCGGCCAGACGTCTCATTTGCTGCTTGACGCGTACAGTTGGACTGAACCAGATGAATGATGCGGAAAATGAAAACAACCGAATACTTGTCCGGCTTTTTATCAGCAACGAACTCCGCGAGAGCTGTTCAGTTATGCAGGCCCCATCACCGCTCGTCAAGATGGTCAGATATCCTTCTGTCCAGATGCAACTCAAGATTAAACCGCTCCATAATTTCCACGAGCCGTCTGAAAGCATTTCATACGACTTTTACAAGGCCAATTTTAACGGGATGAATGCCTTTCTTGCTCAAGTTGACTGGGATGCGGCTCTTCGAGATTCTGACGTCAACCTAGCTGCTTCGACCATGTCAAACATACTAATTTACGCCATCGACCAGTTTGTTCCCGTGAGATCCATACCAGAACCGGATAAACCAGCCTGGTCTGATGCTTATCTAAAAAATCTGAAAAGAGTCAAACGCGCGGCCCTCAGACAACACTGCAAGTATCGTACGGGATTCTGCAAAAGCTATCTATATCAGGGCCCTCATTGGACGTGCGGTAAGACGCGCGGCTACAAAGCAAGACCATGCTGAGGGTGGCTGGGTTCGATTCCCGGTGCCGGTCAAGACAATTTTCGGATTGGAAATTGTCTCGACTTCCATGGGCATAAAAGTATCATAGTGTTTTTACGCTTAGTGGTGCCCCACCAAAAAACAATAGCTGGCACCGCCAGTGATCGTGTTAGCCTCATGATATACGATACGTGGTACGTCAACGAACTATTTACTAATGAGTATCTCGGCCCACAAGATGTAGTTATTGCCAGCAGGAATGTTCCCAGTCTTCCTGCCGCTAGGCAGCCATTGGTCATCACAAACGATTCAATAATAGCTGCCAGTAAGAAGTTGCAATACTTCACTGGATTCGGCCCAGACGGTATCCCATCGCTTGTTATTAAACGTTGCGCAGAGTCGCTTGTCAGACCACTTACTGCAGTATTCAACCTCTCGTTGACTTCCGGGGTTATTGTATCAAGCAAAATCAAGACGCAATGTTTCTGTAACAACAGTTTGAATCCTTTGCAGAATGGTGCCGCATCAACCGAATGACGCTCAATGTCGCTAAATGCTCTGTTATATCTTTTACGAACGCAAACACTCTCTTCTCCAGCATGAATACTCTTTGGCAGATAAACAGCTTCAACGAGAATCGGCAGTCAAAGACCTAGGTGTTTTGGTCGATACGAAAATGACATTGAAGGACCACGTAGTATATATTGTTTCGAAGGCATCTTCACAGCTGGGTTTCCTTTTCCGATTTGCTAAGAAATTCCGGGATGTGTACTGCCTAAAATCAATGTTTTGCGCCACTGTTCGACCAATATTGGAATATTCCTCGGTCATCTGGTCCCCGTAATATCAGAACGAAATTCAGCGCATAGAAACTATCCAACGCAAATTTGTCCGCTTTGCTCTACGACATTTGAGATGGAGAGATCCAGTCAACCTTCCCAGCTATAGTAACCGTTGCATGCTTATCAATCTCGATTCGCTTGAGGCAAGACGTAATGTGGCTAAAGCTTGCTTCACCGGCGACCTTTTACACAGCTTGATTTACCGGCGACATCGACTGCCCAACGCTTCTTAGCATGCTGGACATCAACACACGCCGCCGTAACCTCCGAACGCACTCGTTCTTTAATCTTTCTGCATCCAGAACTAACTATGGGCTACACGAGCCCATATGAAGCATGCCTCGTCTATTCAATAGATGTTATTCTGTGTTTAGTTTTAATGTGCCACGAGAAACTAATAATTTAGACAATACTAATGTATTTAGTTTTAAGTAAACGGTCATTGGGGTGGCCATTTAACCTGTTGACAATAAATAACAATATAATACAAGTAATGAAGGCCTCTACTAGTAATGAGTAAGCAGTTCAGCGGATGATGGTAACCAACCAACCCCCACCTCGAGAGAAGTTAAGGATGTCATCCAACAGCTCAGGAACAGTGAGAGCCAGGTTCCGGGAACACCGTTTGATAAAATATCGTCTAAATGTCAAAATGTGCTTCAGTGTTATTTTGCGAAATCATAAAGTTTAACATGTCGCAAGATGGGTTCTAATATTAATCACTTCCCCGGGAGAGCCAGGTTCCGGAAACACCCAAAAGGTAGCCAGTGCGAGCTTAAACCGCCGAAATGTGATTCAGTATGCTTATTTTGTAAAATCATGACGTTTGACATGTCACAGGAAGGGCTCCAAAATTGACCAAAAAGTGGCCATTTCCCAAGGAGCCATGTATCGGGAATACTTGGAAGGTGGCCAGTAAGTTAACTCCTCCTAGTGTGCCGCTGTAAGCACGCTCAAAGTAGACGATTCATTTAGTCCCGTTTTCATTCTACAAAAACAATATCGCAAGACAGTTCGCTTCTTTCGCCCAGGACCTCCCAGCTCTTATTAGAAGAATTTTGGGTATATGTAAAAGTATTAACCTTAAATTGAAGCGTAATATGATCTTTCAGGGTAGTGATATTCGGGGCAATGACATTCGGGGCAGTGTCATAAAACCTGGGGAAGGTATTCGTTGGGTCAAGATTTGCGCATGATAAAATATACCTAACTTTGTCTGCGATATATTTATCTTATTGATATTCATTAACAATACTTTTATGATTTTGCTATTTTTTGCAGGAACTGGTAAAACTGCTACGTTTTCCATTGCGATCTTGCAGCAGATCGACACCAGCATCCCAGAATGCCAAGCGCTGATTCTGGCCCCAACCCGCGAGTTGGCCACCCAGATCCAGAAGGTAGTGATCGCCCTCGGCGATTATCTGAACGCCCAATGCCATGCCTGCATTGGCGGTACGAATGTCCGCGACGACATGCGTAAGCTGGAGATGGGCTGCCACATAGTGGTCGGAACCCCGGGTCGTGTGCATGATATGATCAGCCGTCACGTCCTGCGCACAAACCACATCAAGCTGTTCGTTCTGGACGAAGCTGATGAGATGTTGTCCCGTGGTTTCAAGGACCAGATTCAGGACGTTTTCCGTATGTTGCCTACTGATGTACAGGTTATTCTTCTGTCCGCTACCATGCCCACTGAGGTGCTGGAAGTATCCACCCACTTCATGCGCGACCCGATCAAGATTCTGGTCAAGAAAGAGGAATTAACACTGGAAGGTATTAAACAGTTCTACATCGACGTGAAACAGGAATCATGGAAAACGGGAACACTCTGCGATCTGTATGATACACTATCGATCACTCAGGCTGTCATCTTCTGCAACACCCGTCGCAAGGTCGACCAGCTGACCACGGACATGGCCTCCCAAAGTTTTACCGTTTCTTCCATGCACGGTGATATGGACCAGCGTGACCGTGACTTGATTATGAAGCAGTTCCGTACCGGATCTTCCCGTGTTCTCATCACCACGGATCTTCTTGCGCGCGGTATCGACGTGCAGCAGGTTTCCCTAGTAATTAATTATGATCTACCAACGTTACGAGAAAACTACATTCACAGGTGAGTGCATCATATTTTTGTGTAGATTTAGTTTCTTTCTTAACTCTTTGCGGCGGGCTGCATGGTACCTTGTGCGTAGGAGTCATTTAGTCAGCTTCACAATTTAGTCTGACAATATATTCAAATTTAAGACGATATTTTAAAACTAGCAATTTAAAAATAATCAGTTATATTTGATTATGTTTTCTAATTATCATTTGCCAAAAAATTAATTCGATGTCTCTAAAATTGGAATTTGAATGTGTGTTTGTTTGTATTCGGGATATGGAACTTCGGATCATTGCTATATGGAAATCCGATCATGAAATACCTAATACCTCATAGAGAAAGCATCTTTGCAGGCATCTGTTATTGCTTTGGTGTTCTATGTTTGAGGTATAATAACACAAATCAAAATACATATCATATCTGTTTTCCCACATTTGGACTGCAGTATTTTTTTTGATCTGATAACCGATAACCGACAAATGGCTAAAATATCAGAAGTATCCTAAATAAAACTACTTCTGCAATTATCGAAAATAAAAACATTTTCCCATTTTCTCATTGCAGAATCGGTCGAGGTGGACGTTTCGGTCGTAAGGGAGTTGCTATTAACTTCGTTACTGACGCTGACAAGAGAGTGCTGACAGATATCGAGAAACATTACAATACCACTATTGAGGAAATGCCAGCAAATCTGGCTGATATGCTGTAAATCCTACCTGCCCTACAACAAAGAAGAAAAAGCAGCAACAACAACAACAGCGTAAACCAATAAAAGTTCAGCATCAACTACAGTAACATCTAAGACCGAACAACTGTACGACCGGGAAACCAAACTCCGCGACGACGTCCAACAAGGTAACCTGCAGAACATCTCCTTACTCTTTACCCAAACAACATCTGACGACCGTCGTTCAAGATACTCTAGATCCGAAGATACCGAAGGCTTCTTTCAAATTCAGGTGAACAAAAATACGAAACTGATTCAATCGTAATCGCTTTTTACCAAGAACTAGCCCAGTTTACGTGAGTCAGAATTGCGCGAATGTTTGCGAGATTTTCCTAGATTATTATCAGTGTACACATCCGGCAAAGATACGCCTAGTTTCTTTCCAATAATATTAAACTGTACTTTTAAAGGAACTTCTTCGAAGATTAATAAATCCTTAGTACTATGAATTATCAAATAAGTGCATAGTTTTCATGCTAGGGAAAGAAACCCTTCGGAAAGTGTTTACTACTTGTATTTGCATCAAACTGTTACAAATATTGTTTTTTTTTATTAGACTTCTTTTGTTTAAGTTTATTAATCATTTTGGCCAACCTACTATTATAAAGAAGTACCAATCTAGAAAAGCAATATAAAACTAAAAGTATTATGCAAACTGCATTGAAACATTAAATGACAACTTCCCGAAAACCGTTTTACAGAATTTAAGGAAAAAGACTCAATGCCATTTTCATACCGCTCAATTGCAGATTTGAACCACGAAGTAATTATGAGATTCAAATGATTTTCAACTCTATTGGTGTACCTACGTATAAATATGATGATCGTACGGAGCAAAGCCGAATGTATTGTCATATTCCAGGTTGTTCGTTCTTGTGCCGCCAAACGCCAGTCTCCCTGCACACCGGTCGCACGCGCATTTTCTTCGATTGCACATAGCAATCGAGTGTAGCCGACGTCCTCTTACAGTTTCTCTGCCAGACATCACTTTTGCTGGTCTCTTGTCTAACAAACGTACTGTCAAGCCCACTGTAATCTGCCGCATTTTACCAGCCTGCCGATGTCAGCATTTTTGTACACTTGATGCGTCTGCGCCATTCACCATTTTCCACCACGTAGTATTGAAAGCAGTAATTTGTCCGTTTTTAGTTTCACAAGAGAGAATGCATTTACGCACAACCTAGCACACGTACCCAGTAGTTGCCAAATTACCATATGGGAGTGTACTAGAGTGTGGGACTCCTTCAGACGGGTGACTGGCCATACTCACTACGGTCATCTTGTGCTCCATCCATCATTTCGCACACGGGACTGCTTTCCAGTATTACTTCTGGGGGGTATGCTGTACTTAATGTACTCACTCACACTGGCACTCATACCATGTGAAACTTGCTTGGATGTTCACTCTGATACTCCACTGACATGTCTCTAGTCTCAGGTCTCTAGCTGTCAATAGCGGTAAGTAACACCAATACCACGCTTACGACAGTCCTGCATCGGTATTAGCAGTTCATATTCCAACTTACGTACTCGCTCTTCTGTCATGCCTCGAAGTGACAATAGCGGTTACACGCTACGACACTCCTACCTGCAGATCACCCACCCTTCTGCCGAAGCAGCCCACGCGCTACCCTACCGAAGAAGATACAATCCCCATGTATCTTGGGGGTTTGGGACGTCATGCTCCAATCCTTGTAAAGTCACGAGCGAATCGGATGTTTTACCAGGATGTCTGACGCTCGATTTTGACCAATCAAGCTTCGCACAAATCAGTCGAATAAGCTTTGCCAAAACGCCATGTTCTAGCTTTATATGACACAGTTCGTTCCACAAACAGTCCACGAGTTGTACCTATTCTAGAAAATTGATTAAGGATTTGTCGCAAAGTAAACATCTGGTCTGTCGTTGATTGTCCGTCTGGACCTTTTAGGAAGCCGCTTTGACAACCGCCGACAAAGATCTTCGCAAACGGGCACAATTTGCTAAACAAAATTAGAAAGAGTATTGAGGGTATTGAGGATTGTTAAACAGTCTATTCTCGCTTAACTTTTCAAAAGGACCTAAGTAACATTTTTTTCATGAATTAATTTGAATAGCGCAATCAACAGAACAATATGAAAGTTTTTGATTTCAGTACTCAAAATAATTCATGAAAAAATGTTACTTAGGTCCTTTTGAAAAGTTAAGCGAGTACTCTTTACATCTCGATGTTCTATATCTCGATATCTCTCCCTTTGTCGATGGTTTCCCGGTCCCTTCAATCTACATACATTCGGACTTTCTACATCTTGATAACGTCCTTATCTCGATGTGTTCTGATCATCTTCTTCTTATTGGCATTACATCCCCACACTGGGACAGAGCCGCTTCGCAGCTTAGTGTTCATTAAGCACTTCCACAGTTATGAACTGCGAGGTTTCTAAGCGAAGTTACTATTTTTGCATTCGTATATCATAAGGCTAACACGATGATACTTTTATGCCCAGGGAAGTCGAGACATTTTGACATTTTGCATTCCGACAATTCTCCAGACCGGCACCGGGAATCGAACCCAGCCACCCTCAGCATTGGCGTAGCCAGAAAATTGGTGTGGGGGGGGGGGATCTCAGAACATTTTTTTATATGAGAGGGGTAGAAAAAAAAATTCTTCTAAAAATTTTGTCTCTGGGGGGGGGGTCTGGGGTGTAGTCTTGATTTCAAAATGGATTCGGCTGGAACGACTCCCAGATGATTCTAATGACCTCTCCGCTGTAACGGAACGACCCCAGGTTGGTGCTGAACAGCGCTATGATGTTCCGGTATTTGAGCAGCAATAAAGCAGTAAGGTATCGAATGGCCATAAACATTTTCTATTGCCCACTGTGTGTGGCTGAAAATATGAAGAAGATTATGCCTCTGAAGTTCTGAAGTCACGATTCCTGATAACTAGGGTGGGTGTACCAATTGTCGCCATACATAAGGACAACTGTTTCTTTTTAAATAAGTAAAAAGCGTGCGGGTCGACTTTATATATCAAACGAAAGGTTTTACTTCCTGCTCCTTAGAACTGCTGTGAAAATCACAATAAAATATGTTATAATACTCAAAATTGATTAATCCATAATAGGAACGCATGCACCAGTTATGGCACTATTCTTAATTTTGGTTCCTTATTTGGCAAATCCCATTGTTTTCTTATGGGATTGGCCAAATAGGGACCACTAGTGCGATAACTGGTGCAAAGGACGTCAAAAATTGAGCAAAATTAATTTTTACAATTATGCTTTGCTTGTTTTGGAGGATATCAAAGGTGATATCGGATCATATGAATATGCTTTATCGGTCTGAACTTGTTTTGTGGTGATTTGATTGGCCATTTCGCATATGAAGCACTAGTGCGACAACTGGTGCTATAGCCACAACTGGTACACAACATACATCTAACTTTGCGTATAATAATCCGATTTTGATAAAACCAGGACCATCAGAAGCGGACACTCTTCTAGTATACTGTCCTCCTGCAAAACCTGAGATTGGTCCTTGGCCACCGGAAATGTTCCGGGTTTTCCGAGGGTATGTTCAAGATGCATTTTTTTCACTGCTTGTCATTTTATGTGACGTTAACTTTCATCATGTGGCCAATGGTGGCTGTAGATCGAGAATCCATCTAAACTACACAGAGATACGGCCATTTCCGTGAAAACGGTACCGGGAACATGATGAAATGATAACAGATCGGAATAATGCAAATATGAGTATCTGGTTTCATGGATTTGCGAGACGATGATTACAGAAACATTTTCAGAATGATAGTGTCCACTGCAAGGTCCACTGCCACCCTTGTAGCAGGTTCCATGGGCTTTCCAGGAGGTGCCGGTTTTGGCACCATCTGGAACCATGCATATATGGGTGTCAAAATTCATGTTTTCCCAAGACGATGAATATAGGATCTTCATTAGAGATATATTTTGAGGACTGTAAGACTCTCTGGCCAATTTGTAACAGGTTCCGGGTGTTCTGCGAAAGTGACATTTGATCAGGGTGTATGGCCAATCCCGCACCGATTTTACGAAAATGGCCATATCTCTGCGTATACCTTACGGATTTTTGATCTGCAGCCAGCACTGGTCAGCATATTAGTTCTAGTTTCTGGGGAAAACATAAAACATGATGGCAGCAAACGTCATATAAAATTACAAACAGCAGAAAAAATGCATTTTTAACATACCGACGGAAAACTCGGAACACCACCGGTGGCCAATGGCCAGTCAGAGGTTTCGCATAGGGCCAGTATACTAGAAGAGTTTCCGCGTCCGATGGTCCCAGTTTGATCAAAATCGGATCATTCTACGCAAAGTTATGCTGATTTGAACTTCGACATTTTTTTGCCTATCTCAACCTTTTTGTCTAACCCCTGTAAATGATCTGATTTTCTGATTTTTTCTGGATCTGGTTTTCTTTCTCTGTTTTTGACATCAAAGGATGGAACGAAAGAGATGCCAGATCGAAAACAACTCAAAATTTGGGTTGTTTGATCTACCCGTGCAATAACAAACACATCAAAAACAAGAGATGACGTCTGTTTCGTTGTCGTTTTTAATAGCAGCGAACTTTTTTTTCGAACTAGTACATACCTATATTGATTTTAGGGCCCTCCTTAGCCGTGCGGTAAGATGCGCGGCTACAAAGCAAGACCATGCTGAGGGTGGCTGGGTTCGATTCCCGGTGCCGGTCTAGACAATTTTCGGATTGGAAATTGTCTCGACTTCCTTGGGCATAAAAGTATCATCGTGTTATGCCACATACACACCAGTCAAGCAGTTCGACGAACATTGACTCCACCCCCAAGAAAATACTTCGGTTGCTGCTTTGTTTGAACGTGTGTGAAGTTGTTCGAACAACAATTTGACAGTTGGCGGCTCGGTTGGAAAAAATTAAAACGGTTTGATTTTGGTTTGAGTTGTCGGGGGTGGAGTCAAGGTTCGCCGAACATGTTTGAGCATTTGTAGTGAAGTTGCACAAACCCCCATATATATTTTGATGGTTGGTACTCAAGTTGGCGCTTCGGTCGTTCGTGTGTGGTATTGTTGGTCGAATAAATTGATTGTTCGTGTCGCTGTTGATATAACTTGATGGATGTTTGAATAAACGAGAGGTGGAGTCAATGTTGGTCAAACTGCTTGACCGTGTGTACGTTCCATTAGCTTCATGATATACGAATGCAGAAATGGTAACTTGGCTTAGAAACCTCACAGTTAATAACTGTGGAAGTGCTAATTGAACACTAAGCTGCGAGGCGGCAATGTCCCAGTGGGGGATGCAATGCCAATGAAGAAGAAGAAGAACCCATATTGATTCCCTGCAGGGAATATATTATTTGCCTTGCACACTTCGATATTTCCGAGAATATATATTCTACGATGCTAATTTTGTAATCATAGTTAGATTCTCGAATATTTTCATAAAAGCAGGAACTATGATAACATAAAACCGAAATTTGCTGTAGAGATAATGCTAAGGGCCGATGCCCACGTAGCGTTTTTTCAACGCTGCGTGCACGTGGCGTTGAAAAAACGCAGGTGTGCATCGGTGCGGCGACGCTGCGTTACCGCTTTTTCCCGATGCACACTTGCGTCCTTTTAACGCCGTGTGCACGCAGCGTTGAAAAAACGCTACGTGGGCATCGGCCCTAAATCACGAGATGAAAAGATACACGGTTAGAAAAAAGTACCTAATATTAGGTACTTTTCACTCAAATCGGGGGTTCAGTGTGGGAACCCAAAATTAAGTAATTTTTTCTTGAAATTAAATAAAATTCACTTAATATTAAGTAAAATATACTTAATTTTAAATAGAAGCTAATCAAAAGTTAGGTAAATTTCACTCAACTTTTGTAAACATGAGATTACTCAACGTTGGGTTCCCACACTTTAATGCCCTTGTTGAGTGGTTTTGCTCTTCATTTTATGACAACAAAAGGAAGAGGGAGGGAGATGCAAGAGAAAAAAAGTACCTAAAATTAGGTACTTTTTTCTAACCGTGTAGCAACAAAATTGTCTTCTTCTTTGTTGCTGACAAAAATTTTCGGGTCTTTGTCATTATTAGTGTTAGGCCGATGACATACTGACGCGTGTGCGTACGCAAACGCGTCCAAGACAAAAGAATTCCTCTTGCTGCTATTCTGCTTTTCATGTGCTTAGACGCGCTCCGAATTGCTTGACCCGTCACCATGCCATCGCCCTTAGTCTGATTTGTGTTGCCCGGGATGGTCCCTTCAATATCGAGTAAGTCCTTCCCAGCGACCTTACCTTTTTTAGCTCTCCAACAGCCTTTCTCACGTAATAAGCAATCAGTCAACTTTGCTCGCAAGACTAACTGGAGACCTTATAGCTCTGGAAAATAGCACTCTAGTACACGTAAGTAACCGATAAGGAAGGAAAGTATTATGAATGCGGTAGTCAAGTTTTTTTTTCGGTTTCAAGCGTCATACATCGACATAAATCCAAATATTTATATTCTATCGATCATAATACTGGTGAATCTCTTCAAATTATTGATATAAGTTAGTTATAAAACAGCCTAATATTTGTGACTCCAGTAGCCTTGCGAGCAAAGGCGTAGGATTGCCAATCCGAGTATGACGAGTTCGATTCTCGGTCCGGTCCAGGATGCTTTCGGGTTGGAAACTTTCTGGACTAGACCTCTTCATGTTTTCAAAAAGTATAAAAAATTCAACCGGTCAGCCCGGAATCACAATTCTTATGCTGAAATTAGCCTCCTGTCAAATTTTCAGCTAATTCGGATAAAATTTCGAGGTGACTCTAGTCAAATTAATGTTTTGGGCTATTTTCAATTTTGTAAAAAATCTAACAAAAGATATAAACGCCGAAAATCATCGCAACAATCTCTATACGGAAATTTTTGGTGTACTCTACAAGTCTTGTGACCATTGCGATTCGTTCCGTTCACGGTTTGAGTTGGGTCTATTGGGCACAGTGAATCCATTGTACTTGCCACACAAGATACATACTGATGCAATGGGTTCAAACCTAAAATGATGTAACTACAAAATTAAAAGAAAATTCGAATTCCAACTAAGCCATGTTAAAATCAATATTTCAAGAACAAGTGAGGTTGTCAAAGTGCGTTTTCAGTTTTATAGCCCACATTATTGTTAGCCATTCCTCATAATAATTATGTGAATATAATGCTTACTTAACCTTTAAATGCGCAATGTTGTTTTAAAACAACAAACCGAAAATAAGTTTAATGTTAATGATTTCAATGGTTATTTACGTTAAAAATATTTCCGACGATTTCTAAAAAAAATTTAAGTGCATCGACATATGAAGAGAAAATCCTGAACAAAATATCGAAGTTATTGAGTTATTGAAAGCAAAAATAATGCTGTCCAATGAGCAGCTCGAAGTAGCTCGAAGTTATTCCCATCCCTCTCATGCCCATTTGTTGAAAAACCTATCAAGATCTCGTTTTTGGAGTGATCATATAGCCTTTCGGCACAACTTTGTTGGACGAGAAAGGCAAAAAATCCTGAAACTGTTATATTATATTCGCACTATGACCTGAATAACATGTTATTCAAATTATCGACAAAAGAAAGCTCATCAAGATAGCCGAATAATATGTTACAAAGCCCTAGTGCGAACATAGTATTAGTCTGTATTAGTAAAGCTTTACGAGTAATTCGGGCCAAACGAATCTTAATTCAAAACTAATTGATGTAAAGTGCAAAAAAATGAAATACAAATCTTCGGTAATCTACAAGGATCCAAGTGACAAAAACTAAACTAAGGGCCGATACCCACGTAGCGTCTTGTCAAAGTTGCGTTATTTTAACGCAGCGTTAAAAAGACGCTACGTGAGCATCGGCTCACCTCTATAACGGCTCGCGGTGTTTGTAAGGTTTGAGTGGAAATCATGGAAAAAACGATCCATAGTCATTAATAACACAGACAACCAGACATAACACTGATGCAATTTCCATCGTCCATAAACTCAACGGTCGTTTTAAATGCAACTGATTGTGTGTTTTATATCCAGAAGCGCACGCATCGTATACCTTTATATATGACATCTCACACTAGCGCTTTCTGTTGACATTGTCGTACTAAACATTTCATGCAGCATGCACGTGAGATGGCGATAAAATAGCTGAGCGATGGATTTTTCAGAATTTTTGTCCAGCTGTTACGTCTGTTTGTCTGTGCTAAAAGTGTTTTGATAGCCTAGATTCAGATTACGCCATTTATGATAATAAATATCATGATAAAGAGTAACTTTATGATAATTTCCATAAATTCAAATCTTTCTCATATTAAAAACCCATTTTGTTTCACCGAGTAGTGATACTGTCTTTCTCGCAGTTAGTCAAGACGCCAACCTTATATGGGGCTTATATGGTTCGATGAACCATTTTCTACATAACTTTTAAACGCAAAGGTCGATCGTTATCAAATTCAATAGTGATCAACAAGGCTGTGTCCCCCGTCGAATAAAACTTGTTAAGAGAAAATCGGTTAAAGATTACTATAAGAAAAGTTGTCTAATGTTTTTCTTAGATTTTGTGCACACACATACACACATACATACACATGACAGACAGACATGTGCTCAGTTCGTCGAGCTGAGTCGATTGGTATATAACACTATGGGTCTCTGAGGATTCTATATAAAGTTCGTTTTCGGAGTGAAATGATATCCTTTCGGTGCATCTTCGTTGTACGAGAAAGACAAAAAGATAATTATTATGATAAATGGCGTAATCTGAATAGGCTATAAACCATACTTGTATAAGACCACTTAAATACCTTTATAATATTTTGTTTTTCTTTTTCTATTTCCAGGTGTATGAGAAATTCCAAGTTCAGTCGAGCTCTTTGGACGTATTTTGCTTGAAAGATCTTGTATGTGTATCGAGAACTAACCCGTACCACAATCACAACCAGCAGATTAAATAAACACCTTTCAGAAGGCAACAAAACAAAACAGTCGCAAAATACTACTAAAATTACCAAATCAAATCTTAATCACAATCCTTGGAGAAGAATTCTTAACTCTTGCTACTTATTTACGTTTCTAACCCCTTAACTCCTCCTCTTTCAATCTATTACGAATGTAGAATCGTTTCAGTACTAGTTAGTGTCAGATAACAGTCAGTTACAATTACCCTTAACATCGGCGGCCGAGATCGCTGTTTCGGGGCCTCACCTCGCACAGGAATAGCTTTCTGTTTTGTGAGGTGAGGGCCCGAAACAGTGTGACAAGTTAGCGTGAGACACGAATTAGGTAAGCCACTGCTTGAGAAAATAGGAAAAAAAGGGAAATCTAGCGTTAGGTAACCAATTAAAATCACTTCCAACCGCACGCGAAAATAGGAAAAGAGCAAGCGAGCACAAATAACTGTTCTGTTACTTCTAATATAATGGTGGTGGACTTGAAGAATTGGATGAAGAATTGCAAGATCGTGAACTTGACTCCTTGCTTTCTAGAGGTTTAAATTTTTTTCGGTTGTAAATTTTTGTTTTATATAATAAAAAGGAACATGTGAATCAACAACAGCTTGTAATAAAATAATAGTAGGTATATCCCATTTGAACGAGTGTTTGTGTCTATTTGATGTACACACCTTTGATAATTTCCGCTCTCATTTTTAATTATGTGTTATATCGATGGGACCTTCTTGAGGACTGCTGGAATAAAGTTAAAACTGCGATTGACGAAAGCAAAGAGCAACGTCGAATATGTAATTATGCCGAAACGATTGGTTCGACGAAGAGTTCAGACATATTCTGTAGGAGAACCACGAAGCGCGGGTGGTCAATATGCAGCAAAGAACGTGGAACGCTATAAACGGAAGCGGAGACACCAGACTCGGCTTTTTCAGGAGCAGAAACGCCGCCTGGAAGATGCGGAGTGCGAGGAGATGGAACTGCTGTACCGTTCTGAAGAAATACGCAGGTTCTATCAGAAGCTCAACGCATTCCCCAAAGGTTTCGTGCAACGAGCCGAGATGTGCATGGATAAGGATGGAAGCAATCCGGTTTTCCGGATGAACTGACACGTTGAGCAAGTCGAGTCAAGTACGAGACACTGAAGACGGCCTCATAGTTGAGGTCGAAATACGTATCTGTAAAGATAACAAAACGTAGTGGAATTAAATGGAAAGTACTAAACTCGTCTTAGACAGTTGAAGACATTCCACTAAAAGAGCTCAAATATTTTTTTCTTACACGGTTGATCAAGGCAAGATGGATCGGGTAATGTGCGTAGTTCGAGTTTCAGGGACATTCTCGAGTCCCTTTGAAATGTGCAGAGGGTTACGGCAAGGTGATGGTCTTTCGTGTCTGCTATTCAACATAGCTTTGGAAGGGGTAATATGAAGGGCAGGGATTGACACGCGTGGTACTTTCAGCTATTTGGCTTCGCCGACGACATAGATATTATGGCACGAAACTGTGAGAAGATGGAGGAAGCCTACATCAGACTAAAGATAAGCGGATCGGAGTAGTTATCATAATAATTATCTTTTTGTCTTTCTCGTACAACGAAGATGCACCGAAAGGATATCATTTCACTCCGAAAACGAACTTTATATAGAATCCTCAGAGACCCATAAGCTACGTTTTGACAGGGCAAGTGAATTGAACAACTCAGTTGAATTCAATTGACTTGGCAAAAGTTGAACATGTTCAACTTTCTTTTCGTTCAAGTGAATTGAATTAAGATGTTTACACGTTCCATTCGCGTGCGATTCAAGCGACTTGCTCAATT